>NC_059296.1:27948868-27993868 GCF_017591435.1 Portunus trituberculatus | reverse complement strand
CGTTCTGATTGGAAAGCCGTGTCTTCTCTCGCAGTAATTAAGGCACTCTCAGTCAGTGACGGCGATTGGTAAGGACCCACCCTGATTACTTCCTCACATACCTGTCCTCCTTCCCTTACCTGGCCGAGAGAGGTCCCCGAAGAACCTCGCAATGGTCAGTGTCGCGGCGTGTTGTCAGGGTTGGTCATTTGCGTGGGTGTGGACTGCTTGAGAGGAAGATCTCAGTTATATATTCCTATTGCTACTCAGACATCCACTCATGATTTCCCAGATTTTTTTTTCCAGAATTTATCGATAAGATTTTTTTTTTACTGTAATTCCTTCTCAATGTTGAATTATCTTTATTTTTTTATGTAAGAGAGGAAAACTGGCCAAGGACAACATAAAAAAAAAAAAAAAAAGCCCTCTTAGTTGTCAGTCCCCTTGCAGGTCCAAAAGAAATGTTAGGTTCGGGGTGTTGGGTTTAGATTTGGTTTAGTTTCCTTTCGCTAGGGTTGGATTGAGTTGGTTTGGGTTGGGTTGGTTAAATGAAGTTAGGTTACATTATGTCAGGTTAGGTAATGCAGTCAAATTAAGTTCAGTCGTTACGTTTTGTTAAGTTAACCTTTTCAGTACCATGACGCGCTTCCATATTTATTTTGCTTGCTATTTGATGATTTTATGTACCTTCAGAAACTTATGTTGGGAATGAAATAATGAAGACTGTGGCCATTAATCTTCTGACCTTCATAGACCATTCCTAATGCAAATGAAATCGTCTAACCATACCCAAATCTCAAGGTAAAAATGTGTCTCAGTACTGAACAGGTTAAGCAGGGAAATAAGGTTATAGATTTCAATACAGCGACTGAATTCCCTAGGGCCTAGAGTTTAGCTTTTCAGAAGAATGTCTTATGGATGAAATTTACATAGAAAAGACTATAATGACCAGGAAAGTAATTAATATGATGCACAACAGAATGGTCCCAGACATAATAATACATTAGTGAGCCTCGAGTCTGTAGCAGTAATATGGCAAAACAAAATAATGTTTAAGACTTGAGCTGCTTTTGACGCTATCCTCCTCCTCTTAATGACATTACGACAAGTCCTCGATGATAGTATAGAAGGAAAACTACTCTTAATTGATTTTCTGAATTTCATCACTCTTTATGCCGTCAGCAGCGTCTTTCAAAATCATAAGTTTGCTGATAAGTAAACGCTTTGAAAGAGTTAACACTTCTGATAATGAGACGCCTTTTTACCTTGATTTTTGGGTGTGATTAAACGATTTTATCTCCATTAGGAAGGATATATGGAAGTCGGAAGATTAATAACCACAGTCTTTACTACTATAATCCCCACATAAGCTTCTAAAGCTGTATAAAATCGTCAAATAGTAAGCAAAACTAATATGAAAATGCGTCCTGATACTGAAGGAGTTAATATCCTGATGCAAGTTAACAAACACACTAATATTCTTTCTAACAACAGTAATCCTGCAGGGTAAAGCACAGCAGTCACCCTCGACCTTTCAATACTATCAACAATTCTCAACTAAGCCTCAAAGTACGCACAAGACTTCTATCTAATAAAATAAATTACAAAATGTCGAAGGAAACCAACTTCCCACCCAGCCAGACTAGCCACGAGCAACACACACACACACACACACACAGATCGAGCACCGTACCCAGCACAGTCCAGTACCGCTACCTTCGCAACTCCACAAAGCTCAAAATCAGCCTAACACCCCTAACTTACTACAAATAGAGGAAGCGAAATTCAGGTTCCCAGAAATCTTTGCGGGAAATCCCTCACAGATAAGAAGGCTCCTCGCTACACACCTTGCACCGCGGAGGTCTAATCCATCTCAGAGGCGATGGCTGGCTTATCCTACCTGCCCGACCTGTCCCCCTTCCTGCTTCACCCCCCTTCCCCCTCAATACACCTTCCCGTGCCTCCTCCTGGGACAAGCTAAGGAGGCGTTGCAGCTGGAAGGGAAAAATATATATACAAAAAGGAGCTTCCTCGATAAATACAACGAAAAATAGAGAAAAAAGTAATCTTAAAGAAACAAAATAGTGTGTTCTCGTCAGGAAGAGTAGATAAATCACTGCCAGTGTGTGTGTGTGTGTGTGTGTGTGTGTGTGTGTTATTCTCCCGGTGTGTTTGAGAATGCATCCCTTGCGTCTCACCGATTGTCTCTCCTCCTATCACTGTTCCAGCACCAAAAGGCCCAAGGGTTAGATCGCAGCAAAGGGGAAAAAATAGACGAGAGAGAGAGAGAGAGAGAGAGAGAGAGAGAGAGAGAGAGAGAGAGAGTAATACACGTCTCCTCCCCCTCTCCAAGCTTACCTGGCGGCTGGTGATAACGCCCATCTGTCACTCAACCCGCCTCCATCTCTCTCTCTCCCTTTCCCTCTCTCTTTCTCTTTCTCTCTCTCTCTCTCTCTCTCTCTCTCTCTCTCTCTCTCTCTCTCTCTCTCTTTCCCACCCTCCTCCCTGGCTGGCCGGCCTATCCACCCCCTCCATAGTTTTTTTTCTTCCTTCCTTCCTTCCTTGCCTTCTTCCTTCTTTACATAACAGTTCAGCATCTCTCTCTCTCTCTCTCTCTCTCTCTCTCTCTCTCTCTCTCTCTCTCTCTCTCTCTCTCTCTCTCTCTGATCCTTGCCATTTCCACCGTTCTAAAAAAATGCCGACGCTTTCACTACGCGGGAATTACGGAGAGGGAAAAATATGCGTCACATCAAACATTCATGGCACCTTCTGCACGACGTCCGGGAGTGTCTGGGGCAAGAACCAACGCACCATCTTTATGTATCACTGTTATCTCGAAGTCTGTATTAGAGTCTGATTTTTTTGTGTACTCGATGTGATGATAGAGAGAGAAGGAAAGGGAGACAGAAGGGCACGGAGAATCATATACACTCATATACACAAGCACACACGCACACACACACACACACACAGAGAGAGAGAGAGAGAGAGAGAGAGAGAGAGAGAGAGAGAGAGAGAGAGAGAGAGAGAGAGAGAGAGAGAGAGAGAGAGAGAGAGAGAGAGAGAGAGAGAGAGAGAGAGAGAGAGAGAGAGAGAGAGAGAGAGAAACCGTAAAATCTACATATGAATTTATCAATATTGCTATCGGCCCTTTATCACTTCTTCTTCTTCTTCTTCTTCTTCTTCTTCTTCTTCTTCTTCTTCTTCTTCTTCTTCTTCTTCCTTCTCCTCCTTTATTACACTAAAAAACTATGCATTTTAAGTTTTATCTTAGTCTCAACCCTTTTCGTTACTTACCTGACGAACAAATAAACAAAACACACACACACACACACACACACACACACACACACACACACACACACACACACACACACACACACACACACACACACACACACACACGAGACAACACCATAAAATCTCCAAACTTTATCCATGTCACTATCGAACCTTCATAACTCAAAAAATTTTCATCCTCGCTCCATTTGTTACCCTGAGCGGCGGTGATAGAGGGAGGCGGTCCTGACTGACATTTGGCTTTCCACAGACACCCACGACACTCTGAATCCAGCAAGTTTCCGCGTTCCCCGTACAGAGAAACGCCACAGTACACTTTGCTACAATTTCCAACGTTTGACACCACATCGAGGTCTTGCGTGCACGGGAGAACGGGGAAAGGAAAGGAAAGGAGAGGAGAGGAGAGGAGAGGAGAGGAGGAGAAGAGATGATGAGATGTGATAAGATGAGGTGAGATGAGGTAAGAGAAGAGAGAAGAGGTGAGAGGAGTGTAAAGAAGAGGAGAGGAGAGTAAAGGCGAAAAAAGAAGCGTAGAAGAAAGAAAAGAAGATGAGAGAGAGAAAGAGAGCAGAGAAATGAGAACAGAATAGAAGAAAATAAAGGAGAAATAGTGAAAAGAAAAATTAAAAGAATGAAAAAACAGATAAAAAAAAGAGTAAAGGAGAGGAGAGAAATGAAAATAGAAAAATAAAGAAGAAAAAGACAAGATAAGAAGTCGCAGCGCAAGAGAGGAAAATAAGAAAAGGGAAATGCACACGAGAAGAAATTAACGCAAGAGAAAATAGGAGAGAAGGACGAAGAGGAGACAGGAAAGGAAATCATTGAGAGAAGGGACGGGAAAGTGCGTGGGTCCTAAATGGTGAACCGTTCCACAATATCCCCTGGCTGGTGCTGTCAGGGTTACTTAATGGCGCAAGGCTGGCACAGTGCAGCCCCAAAGTGCCTCCATAACACAGGCATGGGAGCACCAATAGGCAAATGAACATAATGCAATACAGGAATCAAGAATTACAAAAATTAATAGGAATAGACAGGAATAGGTATATGAACACGATGCAATATAGGAACCGAGAATTAAGAGACTAAAAGGGAATACGAAAAAAAAAAAAGACATGAATAAGGAAATGAACACGAAGCAATACAGAAGTTAAGAGTTATAGGAAAGAATACGAATAGGAATGAGTGAATGAACATAAAGCATTACAGGAATCACAAAAATCACAGAGGGAAGGTTAAGCTGACATTTTAAGCGTTTGGTTTTTAAGAATACATTTATATGGCTCTTCAAACACACAACACAACAATTTGTCTATTTTGTAAGTAAGACGAGGAGGTTTCAAGACATTTACCCCTGACTTTTGAGCTAACCCTTTCGGATCTGAAAGGGAACTGGCAACTAAGTGGGCCTTTTTATACATTTGTTGCCCTCGGCCAGTTTTCTCCTCTTACATAAAAAAAGAACTCCTGTCAATGTAACGGAAGTATCAGAAACACTTCCTATCGTCCCACCCCCACACACACACACAGTGACTGGCATTCAAGTTGTTACCTCCGTCACTAATATCGTCAGCAGAAGGTGCCGGACGCTGCCTGCAAGCCCCGTGGATACAAGCAGCCCGATAATTTCCATGCAGAAGCCTTACAAAGCCTACTACAATACATACATACATGAATACATGCATACACATACATGCAGAGTGTATAGGGAGTACACACTTGTCCACACCGAACAATTTGCAATCCGCCCACTCTCTCTCTCTCTCTCTCTCTCTCTCTCTCTCTCTCTCTCTCTCTCTCTCTCTCTCTCTCTCTCTCTCTCTCTCTCTCTCTCTCTCTCTCTCTCTCTCTCTGTGTGTGTGTGTGTGTGTGTGTGTGTGTGTGTGTGTGTGTGTGTGTGTGTGTGTGTGTGTGTGTGTGTGTGTGTGTGTGTGTGTGTGTGTGTGTGTGTGTGTGTGTGTGTGTGTGTGGGTGAGGTGTGTGTGTGGTGGGTGGGTGGGTTGGTGTTTCTGTGTGTGTGTGTGTGTGTGTGTATGTGTCTTTGCCTATCTGCCTGTTTGTCTAGCTGTTAATGTGTCTATCTGTCTGTCTATCTATCTATCTGCCTGTCTATCAATCTGTCTGTTTGTCTGTTTGTCTGTCTTTTCATCTGTCTGCCTGTGTATCTACCTATCTATCGCGGGCACAGATACCCACCCACCCACACACACACACACCCACCCACACACACACACACACACACACACACACACACACACACACACACACACACACACAGGCACAAACACACATACACACACACACACACACACACACACACACACACACACACACACACACACACACACACACACACACACACACACATATGCAAACACATACGCTAAGTACAGACCCCATTAAGGCCGGGCCGATGTGGGTGAAAGATGAGCCACGGAGACATACAAACTATAAATGGATACCCAAACGTGTACCGGGAAAGAAACAATTGATATGTTCATTACACTCGACCTCCCGCACCTCACTATACAACACTTTCCTCTTCCCTCACAGGTTGGTCACTTCTGCTTCAAGCCGGGGCCAGCAGCAGCCTGTAAAGCCATCACCTCCAGGGATCCTGAGTGGTGGCAGGGTCCAGCATCCAACCCAGTGGAGCGAGAAGAGCGCGGCCAGCGACGCCTTACTGTCATGTGATGTTTGTATTTCCGAAGTTCACGAGCGACTGCCCGCTTCGTTGCTGAGAGAGGCGCGTTGTAACTTTGACCTTTGTGGCGCGTGATGCCCAACTCTATTCACTCTGGGGACGTCTCTGTGTAATGAAAAGTATAGTGAACTGTGACTGACTGTGCCAGTGAACGGGGATCGGCGCCCGCGTCCGCCAAGACTGTGTTCAACGTGAACCAGCCTCAATTTTCTCCAACAAGACTACCAAAATATAATGTCCATGTTGGTGCGACGAGGAACCATGTGTCACCGCAACTCTTCGCGCCGCCTGCAGCGCAAGAACCAGCAGCAGAGGGCTGCCATGCAGCTGCAGGGGCGGCCAGGCTCTGCCAAGGCTCGCTCCCCTGGCGTCTCACAGCCTCAGACGCCTGCTGGAGGACCGTCCTCTTCCAAAGGGGTGACGCCATCCACCAGCAGAGGTAAGCGTGCATGAATGTCTTCCCTACACTCTCTACAGTAGTCTGAAAGTCTTTACTTCACCATGCACTTCGTGTCGCCTCAGGAACAATAAATCATTATATTAGTAATTTGCCTTCCGTACTTTAATAAGCCCTTGTTCTTTGTCTCTAATCCCTTTCCTTCTCCTCCCCTCACCATTAACCCATTCAGTACCGTGACATGCTTTCATATTAATTCTGTTTACTATTTGGTGATTTTAGATTTTAGCTTTGGAAACTTTGTGGGGAATAAAAAGTGAAGACTGTGGCCATTAATCTTCTGCCCTCCATAGACCCTTCCTAAAAAAAATAGAATCTTCTAATCGCACACACAAAACTCGTGGTAGAAATGCGTTCCAGTACTAAAGGGGTTAATGGCACGTTGGCTACACATCACGCCTGCAGTAGTGGCTGTGTAGGATAGCCATTTTGAAACCACACACGCATGGAAAGACAATGGGATCCTATTCCATGAATGAATAATACAAAACAATACAATACATGAATGCGAATACATGTAGTGCGTACGTACGCAGAATATCACACTTCGGCAATTGACAATCTTGTATAGTGGAAAGCTTGAAAGCGTGTCAGAGCGTGAAATATATACAATATAGATGTGTGTGTAATGTACAACTCTTATTAGCAATATATCACGTATTCTGAATCATGGAAACACGTTATCTTCTCGCGTATTCCCACACACACTAATCAACTACGTGAACACACTGCTGGAAGCCAATATATATATATATATATATATATATATATATATATATATATATATATATATATATATATAGATATATATATATATATATATATATATATATATATATATATATATATATATATATATATATATATAAAGATATATATATATATATATATATATATATATATATATATATATATATATATATATATATATTGAAATGACGGTAACGAAAAATTAATGATGGCAGCTTTAGATGAATATGTGTACCATTTAAACAAGAATGTAACAAGAATGTAACCACAATAATAATTTCCCAAGAAATACTTGTCACCACAGCTGCTGCAGTGACACAAACACACAAAGGAACACAACAATAAAGTAACAAAGTGTCTTAGAGGCAGTGCCACAGCCAACCTCGATGGATCAGGTACAGGCGGCCACACCAAACTGCTCAACGAACTTATCAAGTCTCCTGATAACCACCCCAGACACGATGACTACTGATAATGTTTCGGCAAAACTCTCTCTGGTCCCTTCACCACAACATATTATGTTCCTTGCCTCACGAGAGTCTCCCCATCACCGCCTCGAACTCAAATCAAGCCCCACCCTCGAGGTCGACCTTTGGTTGGAGTTATAAGGACGGCGGGAACTTGTGGAGACGCGAAGGAACGTCTTGCCAAGTTTTATAATGGAAAAGGCGAACAAAACACGCAGGTACCGCTCACAGATTTTGCCAAAATACAAACTTTTAGCTTAACCTTTCTCTCCTCTCTCGTTTTTGGACTGCGCTGGATGAAGAAAAAAGATAAGGAGATGAAGAGGAGACATCTTTCTTCTGATAAGACTGTCGTCAAGAAACGTAATTTACGGCCGGCATTTTTAAGCTCTTTCTTCTCCTCTTCCTCTTCTTCCTCCTCCCTCTGGCCCTCCTCCTTTCCCTCCCACACCTTATCTCCCTCTTACTCCTCCTCTTCCTCTTCCAAACTATTCACTCAAAGTTCAGTGTTTCGAGACGCGAATTCCTACCAGGGGTTCAGGTTCCCAAAATTCCATATTCCAGGTGAATGGTTCAGTTTTAGAATATTATTGGGATTCTGGCTCACGTATGTAGTGCGACGCTGGTGACTCACCGCTGCCGCGACACTGCTGAGGTGAGAAAGTGACACCGCTGCACAGCATACGACTCACATCTGCTATGGTGTCCACTCACTCATAATAATAGTAAAGACGGTGATGGTACTGGTGCTAGTGCTGCTGCTACTGCTGCTGCTGCTGTTGTTGTTGTTGTTGTTGTTATTGTTGCTGCTGCTGCTGCTGCTGTTGTTGTTATTGTTGTTGTTGTTGTTGTTGTTGTTGTTGTTGCATCGCCGCGGCGGCGACAATGCAAAGCAAGTGTTGACTAGTGTTGTTTGGTGCTGGGGTTATGTGACTCCATAAAAAGTATTCCTACCGATACTATTTCCGAGTGATAAAGATGAATTCATGATTTACTTTTCCTAACTAAACAGCTACATAGTAGTAGTAGTAGTAGTAGTAGTAGTAGTAGTAGTAGTAGTAGTAGTAGTAGTAGTAGTAGTAGTAGTAGTAGTAGTAGTAGGTGGTGGTGGTAGTAGTAGTAGTAGTAGTAGTAGTAGTAGTAGTAGTAGTAGTAGTAGTAGTAGTAGTAGAAGTAGTAACATCAACAGCAGTATGATTAACCGAAAGAAGAGTGGTGGTGGCGGTGGCAGTGGCAGTGGCAGTGGCAGTGGCAATGGCAGTGGCAGTGGCAGTGGCGGTGGTGGTGGTGGTGGTGGTGGTGGCAGTGGCAGTGGCAATGGCAGTTGCAGTGGCAGTGGCGGTGGTGATGGTGTTGGTGGTGGTGGTGGTGGTGGTGGTGGTGGTGGTGGTGGTGGTGGTGGTGGTGGTGGTGGCAGTGGCAGTGGCAGTGGCGGTGGCGGTGACGGTGACGGTGGTGGTGGTCGTGGTGGTTAAGATGGTGCTGGCGGCGACGGCGGCGGCGGCAGCAAAACCAGCGGCGGCGGCAACAACAACAACAACAACAACAACAACAGCTGCAGGAGGAGGAGGAGGAGGAGGAGGAGGAGGAGGTGGTGGAGGAGAAGGAAGAGAATAACATCCACCACCACCACCACCACTAGAAGCATGACCAGTAGCATATTACTGTTATCACTGTTATCATATCACCAATAACATCACCACCACCATCACCACCATCACCGTCACCAGCAGCACTACCGTCACCACCAGTAACCAATAAACAAGCGGAGTCTAATCCCTGGAGGAGCAAGCGAACATAATGCACCTGGGCCAGCACACTCAATTTCGCTATAATCGCAGCAATAACCAGGTAAGCTCCCTCCTCGCAAGACCTTCCTCCCTCCGCCAACGCCGCAGGTCTCCCCGTCAACAAGGCAGGTATAAAATCAATCCAAGACGTCCGTGCATACAATCAAACCCACAGAGGCTAACACAGACCTGGTGACGTGCGGCCCTCAGGTCACTCACCCGAGGCTCACTTCACAGGTATGCAAATTACCCTAAACAACACGAGACTGAAATATCAACAGAGAGGGAAGTCGATGGGGTTGCCTGGAGGAAGTATTGGGTCTGTCTCGCTATTAGTGTGGTAGTGTGGAGGAATAGCACCGCCTCAGAAAGTACATAGTCTGTAATTATGATCTGAATGCGTCACTCACGCCATTACACGAGCCTTGGCTGGTTAACGGGAAAGGCGAATAAGAAATCAAAGAAAATGCGCTTCGCTTCCTCTAGTTTTCTGACTTTAGCTTCTTGTACCATCTGGGTGGAAATCTTTCTTGATTTTTTTTTTAAGAGACAATCATCATTATCAGCATTATTCTCATCCTCATCATCATCACCACCACCATCACCGCCATTATAATCATCATCGCCATCCTCATCACCATCATCATAACCTTGACGCCGACCATCACCACAACCACCACCACCACCACACTCCGAGGGATTCGTTGCTTCACCCTTCCCCCCTCAGCCCATTCTTTGCGTAATCCCAGCAGGTCGCCCAGCACGCCCTCCCTGCCAGCGTTCTGAAGGACCCCCGGTAAAATCGATCATCTTCCAGGTTGCAGGTTGCGTTGGCGTCTCCTTGGTCTCATCTATTCAGGTTGCCTTTTGCTTTTGCAGTTGCAACTTTAGGAGCAGTGATGAGATTCAAGAAGCGTCACACTCTCTTCAGTGCTGAAGTTCACTCTTATCTATGCATTTGAAAAAAAATATTAGTCTCGAATCAGCGTCAGAGAACAAATTGTGGCAACATGAGAACAATTTAAGTGTTCCAACATTTTATTTTACCTGTTACATTGGCAATAGCTTCACCTCACTGGGGCTCTTCTTTGGAGAATGATTGTATTCCAATTCGTAATGAAAGACAGACACACATGCAATCAGTGGACAAGTTATTTATTTCTGCATCCAGGACATTAACATCTCCACACACTGATGAAGATTAAGTTAAGAAATATAACACTTTTGTTATGAAAAACTTTTTCATGTCCTCATCACCTCAATAAAAAGAAAGCATTGCTTCACACGGCAATCCTCAGCACCAAGCAGTCTGTCTTTCATCTTATGGAACATCTATGCCTAATGGATTCGCGTACTGCACATGGAATTATTTGTTTTACGCTACGTTTTTTTTTTTTTTTTCTCGTGAATTCATCCTGGATCCAATATAAGTTCGTTTGGCAAGTGTCTTTGCTCCAATAGTTACTTCAACGCCATCCAAGACAACAAAACAACAAGACAACAAAAGCCTTATATCGAATACACCAGAAACAGAGCTCTTCCTTTCATCTCAAGAACACTCATCTCGGGACACATTACACAGCTATGTGAGAGATGAAAGCCAACTAATCATCTATCCTCACCAACATTACAAACTCGTAGACAAAAGAACGTCAACGATGAAAGATTGCAGTAAATTAGTGACGCCTACGACCACTCCCTGGCAACGAGTGTCCTCACCATGGCAGTGAAAGATACTCGTACACTCCAAACACCTCAACTCACACTATTCCAGTATTTGCATCCTGTAGCCGCTTCTCACATGATGTAGTCGACGCTCCTCCGGGAGATTTATAATGTTCCAGACAGTGAGACCAATCCCTCCAGGAGAAGACGTGGTTTCATTAACACCACGCTTACGTGATCTTTGAATTTCTAAATTAATCTAAGGAGTTAACAAGAGAACTTCCTTCGATGTCCAATATATATGATTCTCATTATCTTTCACTTAAATCCATTAAAACCACCAGTTTCAAGACGCTGTGTTTATGGCCTCTTGTAACAGTGCCAGTCATCTGTCCTTAAAACTGCACATCGAGACAACATGACCGTACCTCAAGTGTGCAACAAGATTCATTGTAATAAGGATTTCGCCTCCTCGTCCTCCTCCTCCTCCTCCTCCTTTTTCTAGATACGAGATGAGGAATTTAAAAGGATTTAGTTATCAGTTACTGGTTCATCATACCAAGAATTTTCTTATGCCGATATATGAAAAAAAAAACATGAAGCTTTTTTTTTCAATGAAGAATGCAATCAGACTTCATTCATGTCATATATTAATTATCCGACTTCCATTGGAAGTGTTCGATTTAGAATGACAAAAAAAGTCTACGTACTTTATCCCATTTTTTTTTTTTTTTAAATCACAACAGGGTATGTTGAAACTATACAGTTTCTGATTCTCAGCCCTAGACAAACGTACTGCATCTGTCATCACCCATTGCCTACCATTCATGCATTCTACTTAGAAGACATTGCAAACGATTCCTACTCTAACAATGGTCACTCTGATCCGTTAATAAGTTTGAAACGATACTGACGAAGAAACAGTGGAAGATAATGCACAAAGCACATGGCAGAGAGAAGGCCAGGGCAGCTGTAACGGATGTTTGAGAATAACAAGGAAAGTAAAAATGTTGGAAACTTTAAAAGGATGGAGCACAAAAATATTAAGAGCGGAGTCTGGGTCACGTGACAACATCAAAAGCTTCCACGAGAAAAGAAACGTCAGCCATTTTCTTTTAAGACAGAGTGATGCGAAAGCAAGAAAGAATGAAACAGTTTTAGCAAAGTAAAATGCATCAAAATGTTGTTTAAAGAAAATGAGAGAATAAAGCGAACTAAAAAAGGAAAGAAATTTGAGAAAGCACAACAATACTAAAGATGAAAACATATGAAAGAAAAAACATATTAAATATTTCCTGTAATAGTGAATTTTTTCCACTTTCCTTTCTTGTCCTTCACTTTTCTCCTCTTCTCTTACCATTCCCTTCTTTCTTGTCCTTTTTCATCAGCACATTTGTTTTCCTTTCCTATCTTTTCCTTTCCTTCCATTCACTTCTCTTGCCCTTACTTATCACTCCTGCTCCCTTTCATCCCTTTCCCTTCCCTCCCCTTTCCCTCGTTCCAATAAGCAACGTCTTCAAGGTCACACATCTCGGCCTTCCTTTTATGTTAGTCATTAACGACCCTATGAGAAAGTCCAGGAGATCCACGCTCGCCCACCACCACCAAATGTCATGCACGCGAATTCTTTGCTATCACTTCACCACGATGCACCACCACACCACTTACACACCACGCCTCACTACCACACTATGTCGCACCACCATACCATAGAAAGGCGGTGGCGTCGTGGATAAGGTGAGCGTGGGATCGGGCAGACGTCCATGTGTAGGTTCGAATCCCACCACGTGCCGTCTTGAAACTCTGTCATTTGTCGAGTGTTTTAAAGTTACCTACATGTCACCATGATACCCAGGTTCTAGGTGGAGGTGTAATTGCCAAACACCAAAGATGCGCTTGGGTGGTGATATGGGCCCTAATATGGGTACCACTATAAATAAAATTGCCTGCGCCGCTAATGGTTGGAAGCTGAACAGCGCTACCCATATTACTTCAAGTAGACCTACAGGCGCTATAGGCCATAAAATAAAAAAAAAAAAAAATACCAAGCCACCACACCACATCATATCTCACCACCATATCAAGCCGCACCATCACACTACGCCCACACAGACAGAGCATCAAATATCCACCCGTTGCATCATGGCGCACGACCCACCTTACCATGTCACGCCAGACAACAAAATCTCACATTTCCTTCCTTTACACAGTCTTAGTTACGAGTGAGCAAAAAAAACTATATATCTAAGTCTCCGTCCTAGAAGAGAAAAGAAACAATGATAATTATTCTCAGAGGGTTATCGTACTCCATAAAGACGGAGAAATGATAACGCTTTCATAACGCTTGCGGCATCATAAGCAGTCCTAATATAATGTTGTTGTTGTTGTTTTTTTTATGTGAACGTGACAGGTTTCTATTTTCGTTCAATTTGCGGCAATCAAGCCTGTCTCATGCCCCGCTGGCACCCTTTGCATTTTCTTGAGGTAATTTTTTTTTTTCTCTCCCTAATGGTTTTGTTGCGTAAAAACACCAAGTTGTCTTTTTATACTTTCTTTAATGCCGTGTTTTCTACCCTCATCTCACTCCTACTGGGAAAAGCAGGTAAGCAGCTTTTCCTTCACCCAGTGCAGGGATTTATAACAACAGCGCTGCGAGTTTAAGTTTTGTCATTCCTGCATTGTTTCATAACGTCTTTATCTTATTACACCACGCCAGCCGGTGCCTAAAAATACGCTGCAATTGTAAACGTTTCATACTTTTATCTTTTTGAATGATGAAAATGTGCGCAGCGTACAAAACCTAGAAGTTGTTTGAGCTCTGTATTCTGGATCGCTTCACTCCCTCATAACATTATTTTCAAAGACATAATTATCTTTGTTCTTATGGATATATTTTCTCCCATTGGTGATACGGGATTCCTGTTAAACTATCAGTAATACTAAGCAAATACTCTTCAAAATCCTGAAAACATCCACTTGTGACTGTTCAAAAGTAAGAGATATGATTTCGGAACGTTTAACAATGCGATGCTGTGTCTTCACCTTTGTTGGTCGCCTAGGAAAAGGAGTCACGATACACGACACGCTGGCAGGAGAGCAACACACCTTCCTTTAAAGACGAATTCAACTGAAACGCGCCTCAATTCAAAATACATTTACAGTTGAAATAAGCGGATCTGTCTCTTACTTTACTTCAATAGATCTTAGCTAGATTCGTCTTCAAAAAACAAGAAAAAAAATGACAGACACCCATAAAGAAGTATAATTCGCAGAACATTTCGAGACATGTCAGTAAACCCACAGTTATAGACTTGAAGTATTTATTATGGACGTTTCGAAAGCCACTGCCTTCATCTTCAGCAGCACAAAGCAGAATGAAAAATACAAGCGAACTGAACCAAGAGAAAGGGGAGGGACAGAGGAATAAATACTTCAAGTCTATAACTGTGGGTTTATTGACAAGTTTATATTCACGATAGTGTGATATTCCATCCCACTTCGACACAGTTTATCAAATGATCCAGGAAAAGCAGAGTCAGTGAGATGAACAGGCAAATCCTCCGCAATCATTATGAGAAAAAAAAAATCACCATTAAACTTTTACCTTACTAATATCATTAGTACCCACGCACTGCTAATCACTCAAAAATAACGTTTAGCCTTGTACTTACAGCAGAGATCGAAGGTCACGTGTATTTGGCAGAAGTAAGCACAGTTTCTGTAGGCTCACCTGAAAAGAAAAATAAATAAATCGATGAATAGACGAGTGAATGCATCAGTAAATACATAAAGAAGTAAATAAACGAATAAATGTATAACCAAATGAATACAGAAGTAGCTCGAAGAAATATGTTATACTCTGTGTGTGTGTGTGTGTGTGTGTGTGTGTGTGTGTGTGTGTGTGTGTGTGTGTGTGTGTGTGTGTGTGTGTGTGTGTGTGTGTGTGTGTGTGTGTGTGTGTATGCGTTGGTGCCTCGTCAAATTCGCTCTTACTTCTCCCATGCACTCACAGCATCCTCAGCCACGCCCTGCCTCTCATTTTCCACACCATTACCCGCGCCGCTCAGGCCTCACCGAAACCCCAACAAGTCTGGTCCATGTCAAGACTCGCCTGTCGATTCCACAAGAGCGCCTCCTGAGCCTTCCTCTATTTACGGGTCGCTCGTGTCGTCCCTCACAACGGTCTTGTCTTTGGGATTAATAATGTGGCTTCCTGCGTGTGGCCTGATGCAACCACCTTGGAGACATGAAGGAGAGGAGAGCTGGAGGTGTGAAGGAGGAAAGACAAAGTAAACAATAATACCTGTGGTTTACTAAATGGTAGATATCTATTGCTCAGGAAGGTAGATCAGGGGAGAAGGTTTACCAATAGACAAAGGCAAGAAAGAAAAGTTTCCTATGCTTATAAAGTTGGCTGAGCAAGAATTGAAAACATAATATTACGAAGAAGTTCAATAGAGAGAAGGGGGAAAGCAGGGAGGAAGTCTACGATTATATCATTACCTTGATGGGCAGCTAATGTAAATTTGAAAGAGGAAAAAGGTAAAAAGAAACACAAGACGGAGAGGGTGCTGGAAGTTTTCAATTTACTACTGGACAAATTTAGTGTGTGTGTGTGTGTGTGTGTGTGTGTGTGTGTGTGTGTGTGTGTGTGCGTGCGTGCGTGCGTGCGTGCGTGCGTGCGTGCGTGCGTGCGTGCGTGCGTGCGTGCGTGCATGTGTGCGTGCGTGCGTCCGTGCGTGCGTGCGTGTGTGTGATTAAACATCAAACTACGATTAAAATAGTTAAAACAACTTACAAAGAAGGCCAGTCGATGCAAGTTCAGAGGAGGAGGAAGGGAAATAATAAGAAATGAAGAGAGGACGGAAGCGTTGCAGCCATGGAGGGCAGCGTCTAATAGCGGCCGGAAGGGAAACTGAAGAAAAGAAAAGAAAAGCAAGGAAGTTTAATGAAAGTTATGAAAAGATATTCGACAAAAGGAATGCAAATGAGAACCTTAATGAGAATTACACCCCGAGAAAGATGGAGAGGTATACACACACGCAGACTAATAGACAGACAGATAGACAGAGAGAGAGAGAGAGAGAGAGAGAGAGAGAGAGAGAGAGAGAGAGAGAG
Organism: Portunus trituberculatus; assembly: GCF_017591435.1. Taxonomy (NCBI): domain Eukaryota; kingdom Metazoa; phylum Arthropoda; class Malacostraca; order Decapoda; family Portunidae; genus Portunus; species Portunus trituberculatus. The sequence goes on along the minus strand of NC_059296.1, from coordinate 27,977,641 downwards.
AGAGAGAGAGAGAGAGAGAGAGAGAGAGAGAGAGAGAGAGAGAGAGAGAGAGAGAGAGAGAGAGAGAGAGAGAGAGAGAGAGAGAGAGAGAGAGAGAGAGAGAGAGAGAAAGTAGGAAGATGGAAAACAAATACACAAACTCACATAAATAAAAATCATGATTATAAAAGACATTCAGACCGACAAACACACAAAATAAAGAACTGTTTATATAAATGGATGAACAGAAGAAAAACTGAACAGATACGCAAGCAGAGAGATGGATCAGCAAAAATAGAAAGACAGACACTCATTAATTCAAATAAATGGAGAGCAACATATTCACATACACACACACACACACACACACACACACACACACACACACACACACACACACACACACACACACACACACACACACACACACACACAGCAAAGCGAAGCAAAACAGGTAAGTAAATATAAATCCTCGTAAAAAAAAAAACACGTAAAGAAAGAGAAACAAAAGAAATACGAATAAAAACGAGACACGAGCCAAAACACATGAATAAATGAGACACTGAAAGCAAGAGACGAAGAGAAATGAGGACGATAAAAAAAAAGATAAAAAAAAAACACACAGGGAGGGTCGCAACTGTAAAAGAACGTAAAGGTTAAAGAGTGGAGGGAAGGAGAGGGAGATAGATAGATAGATGGATGGAAGGGGGAGAGGAGGAAGGAAGGAAGGAGGGGAGGAGGAATGGAGTGAAAGTAATAGCCTCAGCTCCTGCACAAAGACTCCCTGATAGGATGGAATTAGACTGGATCATCATAGCTCCTGCGGGACTTGGCCTTCCTACCCGCTGTAAACAAAACGCCCCCAAAGGAAGAGGATGCAGGGAACAAAAAAAGACCACGGAAACATAATTATAAAAAGCTTCCTCTGGCGTGAAGGAAGATGGGGAAGACCTGGAAATGGGTTGGTTTAACTTTGTTTCGAGTTTATTTTTTAGATGTGAACTGAAATACGAGAGAAATAGAAAGAGAAAGAGAGAGAGAGAGAGAGAGAGAGAGAGAGAGAGAGAGAGAGAGAGAGAGAGAGAGAGAGAGAGAAATTGACTGATCATAGCACCGTAAAAAATAATACGCGCCGGTTTGAGTTACGAAAAGAGCGCCGCTACCTCTGCTCCCAATTAACTAACGTAAGCCAGGATCGAATTGGTAAGCCTTAGACCCCATGATTAGCACTATTCTAGAGAGAGAGAGAGAGAGAGAGAGAGAGAGAGAGAGAGAGAGAGAGAGAGAGAGAGAGAGAGAGAGAGAGAGAGAGAGAGAGAGAGAGAGAGAGAGAGAGAGAGAGAGAGAGAGAGAGAGAGAGAGAGAGAGAGAGAGAGAGAGAGAGAGAGAGATTCTAATAAGTTTAAACTATCAGTCTTACATCAGAAATTCGAGGCTTCCGTAGCAATTTCAGGTTGTGAGTATTTGATGCCCCGATGATCACAGATGACGAAAACATTTTAATATGATACGACTGATGAGATTAAAGTTAAGCCATGAACGCTTGATTACTTTGCATATTTTGTGTAATTTCACCCATCTCGCTGCGTGTCACTGGTGCAAATCACAGGCAGGACGAATGACCCTGTGATTCCCCGCCCTTCTTTGTCCCAAATCGTGTGTCCAAACCTTCCAGCTCTTCTGTGTGTCCCTGGCTCCAGTCCTTCCACCTTCTCCGTGTATTCAAACCATCCCTCCTGTCCTTCTCCCTCCTCTGTGTGTCCCCAGCCCTCTCTCCTTCTGTCTGCCCTATGTATCCACACCCTTCCTCCCTCCGCCCTCCCTCCTTCCCACCTTCCCTGTGTGTCCCTGCCCTCCCTCCTTTCACCTTCTCTGTGTCCCAGCCTTCCCTCCTTCCACCTCTGTGTCCCGCTATCCTTCCTTCCGCTTTCACTGTGTGTCTTTGCCCTCTCTTCCTCCACATCCTCCTTGTTCCCGCCCTGCCCTCACTCCTTCTACCTCTACTGTGTCCCCACCTCCTCTGTGTCTCCCAGCCTCCCCTCCTTCCACCCACCATATGTGTCCACACCCTTCTTCCCTCCACCTCCGGAGTGTCACCGTCCTCCATCCCTCCACCTCCTAAGTGGGCCAGCCCTCCCTCCTTCCACCTCCTCTGTCTCACTCTCTTGCTATATATAGTTAAGTTTAATGTAAAAAATATTGCAGAATCGCGTCACGTGCTTTCATAACCATAACCTCTGATAAAAAGAATAAAGAAAACTTAATTTCAGAAAAATAAAGTTGGGGGTCTAACCTTACAATTTTGCAAGAAAAGAGGAAATACACTGGATTTTGGGAAATGTTTAGAATTCTCATCAGTAAATCGTATATACAAAAAACTAATACTAAAACTAGATCATGAAGAACACACACACACACACACACACACACACACACACACACAATCACGGTAGCCAAGAATCTTTCATGTCACGTAACTATTAAATTAACTCGGCGGCCTCGTCCCTCCCTTGCTTGCTGCCACTGCTCGTCCATTGTTGAGCGGCCAACCTGTCGAACTAGCGGCTACCTGGCGTTCATTACCGGCTGTCACCTTCACACAGCGGGCAGGCGTTGTCCACACCTCCACACCTGCACCTGGGGCTCACCTCGGAACACCTGATAGAGGCCAGCGGAGAGGAAAAGGAGGAGGAGGAGGAGGAGGAGGAGGAGGAGGAGGAGGAACGCGAAGGAAAATCAAGCCATAAAAACGTGGTGACTATTACGAGAATGTTTGTGATAAGCTGGTACACCAAGGCTTCTCTCTATTTGCAGCTCCTTTCCGCAATCAAGGATGAATACAAATACAAGAGAGGAGGAGGGGAAAGAGGAGGAAAAATAGGAGAATGAGGAGAAGATGAAGAAGAAGAAGAAGAAGAAGGAGGAAGAGGAGGAGGAGGAATACAAAGGAATACGAAGGAAAGACCAAGAAACAACAGACCCTGGGGTCCTTACTAGGCTGCTTGGTTAACTATTCTATACTAACTACACAGTGTGAGAGACAGGACAGCAAAGCAGAAGGCTCCTCCCCACCCACCCATCCCACCAGCCGAAGCCGGCCGGAAAAGGAAAGGCACCATGTGGTATTGAAAAACCAAATGGAATTTTAGAGGATAGAGAAAAGAAGTTGTAATCTACGTGTAGTGTGGTGAATGTGCGTGTGGGTGGAGTCACAGTGTGGATGTCGGAGGGGTGGTGCGGCAGCCTTGCCTGGCGCTTTCAAGGAAGGCAGCAGTCAATCAGGCCCCAGCTCCGTTCACTCCACTGAGTAAGCGTACTTTCCCTTGGAGGGACGCCGTACACTGATTTCCCCCTGCAACATTGATCCCTGGTTGTCCCGATGGTGATAAAAAATTAACAGGGCCTTAGACAAACACAACCCATCACAGGTCGAAAGTGGGAGTAGTGACCGTTAACTCCTTGCCTGGCGCTTTCAAGGGAGGCAGCAGTCAATCAGGCCCCAGCTCCGTTCAGTCCACTGTAAAAGAGTACTTCCCACTAAGGGGCGCCGCACACTACATGGTTACGCCCTGCAGCAGTGACCCCTGGTACTTTAATTCCCGATGATGATCACTACTGTCAGGGCTCCTGACTTTCCACAGCCCGTCACAGGTCGAGAGTAGTAGTAGTGACCGTTAACTCGGGGCTGTCTGTGTCGTGTAAGGAGGGTAAGTGTATTCGCGAAACACCCCGCAATTCACGATCTGAGGCATATTTCTTTATGGACGGCGCAAATTACTCGGAGATAAACAGTGACAACCGGGGATTAGTTTCGAAATATTTGTCAAGACGAATTTTGAATGTCTCAATAGTACCTGAATCAACTACGTTCGATGGCAAACCGTTCCAAATATTGATAATGCGATTAAAGAAAAATGTTTGGCTTCGTTTGTTTTAAATCGCTTTCCTATTACCTTGAAACCGTTGTTTCTGGTGAAATTTGACCGGTCAAGCGTTAGGAAGTTATCAGGATTCATATTCGTAAATCCCTTAAAAATTTTGAAGAGTGTGATAAGGTCCCTCGTAATCGACGTTTGGAAAGAGTAAATAAATTTAGTTCTTTAAGTCGTTCCTCGTATGGTTTATTACGTAATCTTGGAACCATTTTAGTTAATCGACGCTGTATTCTTTCTAATTTTTCAATGTCTTTCTTATAATAGGGTGACCAAAATTGTACGTTATATTCAAGGTGCGGGCGTACGAGCGAATTATATAAAGTTAATATTATCTCTTCCGTTTTGAATGTGAATGATCTTCCGATAAAGCCGACTAATTTATTTGCGATTTTCACAACTTCGGTGCATTGATTACTTTGTTTGAGGTCAGCCGATATTACAACGCCAAGATCTTTTTCTCTCTGTACGCTCTTTATGGAAGCATTCCCCATTGTGTAGTTCGCTCGTGGATTACTATTTCCAATATGTAGAACATGACATTTGTCAAAATTGAAATTCATCAGCCACGTTTTAGACCATTCGACGAGGGTATCTAAATCGTTCTGTAAAAGTTGACGCTGAGTTACTGAGTCCGCCCTGTTTGCAATTTTTGTATCATCCGCGAATTTTGATACTTTACAGTTAATATTTTCCTCGATATCGTTTATATATATGATAAAAAGAATCGGTCCCAAGACTGATCCCTGAGGAACGCCACTACTTACGCTGGTCCATTCTGACGATTTACCGTTTATTACTACACGCTGTTCACGGCCCGATAGCCAGTCTTCGATCCATGTAACGAGATCGCCAGTTATACCGTGAGCTTTTAGTTTATTGATGAGGCGTTTGTGGGGAACCTTATCGAAGGCTTTTTGAAAATCTAAATAAATTATATCAACCGCCCTAGTGTCGTCGAACAGATTATATACGTGATGGAAAAAGTCGAGTAAGTTTGTAAGGCATGATCGCTTGTTTCTGAATCCGTGTTGAGAGTCCTTGATGATGTTATTACTTTCGAGGAATGCTACCGTTTTGTCTCGTATAAGCGATTCCATTAGTTTACCTACCACCGATGTGAGGCTTATCGGTCTATAATTTTGAGCTTCAGACTTGTTACCTTTTTTAAATATAGGTGTAACGTTCGCGAGTTTCCATTCGTCGGGTACTTTTCCAGTATTTAACGATTTACCAAACAGTATCGAAAGTGGTTTAGCTAATTCATTTTTTAGCCTCTTATAATATTCTTGGAGAAATTCTATCAGGGCCCGGCGTTTTGTTTACTTTAATTTTACTGATCGCTTGCAAAATTTCGTTTTCTTCAAATGTGCACGTATTCAGAAAGACGTTATTACTTTGAATGCGAGGAGTCGGCTGTTGTTCTAAGTTAACTTCTTCTGTGAATACGGTTGAGAAGTAGTTATTTAAGATATTTGCCATCATGGTATCGTTTTCAGTGTACTCGCTGTTTTGGATTTTTAATGGGCCTATTTATGATGGTTAGGTCTTTTTCTTTCTAATGTAGCTGAAAAATTCCTTGGGATTAGACTTACTGGAATTTGCAATGTGAAGCTCGAGGTTTTTCTTACTTCTCTTGATGAGTGCTTTGGTATTTCGGCGTAATCGGTCGTGTTCTATCTTAACACTGTTTATTTGAGTGAGCACCCCGCCTCCCTCTCTTTCGTTTCTTTCACAAGTGAATAAACTGTACCCGGGTATTGAAAATTCGGCCAAAAAGTCTCTGTTTACTGTATTAATCCACGATTCCGTTACGCCGATAACATCATATTCCTCCATGCAAACGATTTCTTCAAGATCCTGAAATTTATTTCTGATACTGCGAGCATTTACAAAGCTAAACTTGACAAAATTTTGAGTAGATGGGGCCGTGTCAGCATTAACATTACTATTTACGTTGTCCCTGGCCGTGCTAGCTGGCTCGCGTTTTTTGCCAGGTGAGCAACAGCAGCGTCGTGAAACAGACGGCCGAGCCGCGCCGATCCGATGATGTAAACCATCATTATTACATAATATTCTCTGGTTGTAGAAGTCATTCCATTGATTTACGAAACGAACTCCTTCTTCTCTGCAGAGGTTGTCTAGACGAGCATTAGTGCTGAAGGCTTTGTTATAGAATAACCTGTCTGCATTTATTCGGGGAAGGATGCCAGAGATAATGACATTATTTGACTTTTCTTTATATTTCCTAATCATTTTACGATATTTTTCAAGCAGGGCCTCTGATCGTGTTCTATGAATGTCATTTGTTCCTGCGTGAATGAGGAACATGGTGTTTTCATTTACGTCATGACTGATGTCATCACACGCGGCTGTGACGTCATCGAGCGTTCCTCCGGGGATACAGTGCCTCCTACGTCGGCGAGGGGCGCGAGAGCAGAATTCGTCCAGCCTTCCTCAGGGAGGAGGAGGAGGAGGAGGAGGAGGAGGAGGAGGAGGAGGAGGAGGAGGAGGAGAAGGAGGAAAAGTAAAAGGAAAAGGAAAAGGAAAAGGAGAAGCAGGAGGAGTAGAGGCGGAAAAAGAAGAAGAAGAAGAAGAAGAAGAAGAAGAAGAAGAAGAAGAAGAAGAAGAAGAAGAAGAAGAAGAAGAAGAAGAAGAAGAAGAAGAAGAAGAAGAAGAAGAAGAAGAAGAAGAAGAAGAAAAGAAGAAGAAGAAGAAGAAGAAGAAGAAAAGAAGAACACGATAATGATGATAATGAAGAAGATGAACAACAAAAACCACCACCACCATCACCAACAACAAAAACAACAACAACAACAACAAAAAGAAGGAAAAAGAAAAGGAGGAAGAAAAGAAGATAACACAACAATGATGAAAAGGACGAGGGCAAATGCAAACACAAGGATTTGAAACTGTAAGAGGAGGAGGAGGAGGAGGAGGAGACGGCGGCGAAGGAGGAAGAGGAAGAAGAGGGAGAGGAGGAAGAGGAGGATGAGGAGGAAGAGAAGTGTTGACAGCGTGAAGCAGGAGAGTGGCTCTTGATGTAGTGGCAATACCTTCCTATAAATTAATAATCACCTTCCTTCTTTCTCCCTTCCCTGCATGATATCAAACTTCCCAGAGTTATTTAGTCATGAAGGGACACAAATTACATCCACTCACTCTCTCTCTCTCTCTCTCTCTCTCTCTCTCTCTCTCTCTCTCTGTGGCAATAATAAGATGAGAGAATTATAGTTAGAGACGAGAAATCACTTAAGTATGTGCCATGTTGACTGACCTCTCCTGTGTGTGTGTGTGTGTGTGTGTGTGTGTGTGTGTGTGTGTGTGTGTGTGTGTGTGTGTGTGTGTGTGAGGATCTCCTAGGTGCATTCTACTTGATGTTCAGTCCTGCAGGAGGAGGAGGAAGAGGAGGAGGAAGAGGAGGAGGAAGAAGAGGAGGAGGAGGAGGAGGAGGAGGAGGAGGAGGAGGAGGAGGAGGAGGAGGAGGAGGAGGAGGAGGAGAAGAAGAAGAAGAAGAAGAAGAAGAAGAAGAAGAAGAAGAAGAAGAAGAAGAAGAAGAAGAAGAAGAAGAAGAAGAAGAAGAAGAAGAAGAAGAAGAAGAAGAAGAAGAAGAAGAAGAAGAAGAAGAAGAAGAAGAAGAAGAAGAAGAAAGGAAAGAAAGAAAAACAATAATAGTAATAAAAGAAATAACAAAAGAAAAGAAAAAGAAAATGAAAAACAGAAGAAAAGAAGAAGAAGAAGAAGAAGAAGAAATAATAAAAAGAAAAAGAAAAACAACAGCAACAAGAAAAGAAGAAGAAGAAGAAGAAGAAGAAGAAGAAGAAGAAGAAGAAGAAGAAGAACGAGGACAAGAAGAGAGATCGCCCTAACTGATGAAACTTGCCTGACTAAAAGCAATCCAAAACGCACAACCACAACCACCACCACCACCACCACCACCACCACCACTGCTCAGAAAGACCACCCCCCAATCGACCCCTAGGCAGAAAACATGGAAGGGAGATGGAGAAAAGAAGAGAAGAGAAGAGGAAGATAAGGGACTAGGATCTGTGTAATCTTGCCCCATTGAAAACCGTGAAAGGGAAGTTGAGGAGGAGGTGATGGTGATGAATATGATGATGATGGTGATGATGGTGAGAGCAATCCACATGTCCCTCCACGGCAATATGAAGGGGGTGTTATTAGTTCAGAAACATATATCACCACCGCTTTGGGAGTTCTGGTACACACACAAACTTGGTCCGGTGTGACGTGTGACTTGTGGAGCGAGACGCGAACTCACTCCGGCCACATTACTCCTCCCCTAGCTTGTTCTCATGCTTTGTCTCCTTGTACTGAGAGAGAGAGAGAGAGAGAGAGAGAGAGAGAGAGAGAGAGAGAGAGAGAGAGAGAGAGAGAGAGAGAGAGAGAGAGAGAGAGAGAGAGAGAGAGAGAGAGAGAGAGAGAGAGAGAGAGAGAGAGAGAGAGAGAGAGAGATTGATTGATTTATTGCTTTATTGGCTCATATACAGTACATATAATAATAGTTAACGATCCAATAATAATAAGTTTAAATCTTTAGCCCTAGTCCATTGAGCTCAAAGCTCTCTATGGACTATTTTCCTTGCCGGATTAGCAGTCGATTAACAAAAAAAAAAAAAAAGATTACAATACTATACTACAATACATAAACATACATACATACATGAACAGACATAAAAGGAAACCTATTAGAATTGCCCCATATCATTCACATACATTCATGTAATATTCTTAGTTAATGACATAGTATGTGTCTCAGCAATCACACGGTAAGGTTTGGAAGGGAACTTGGTACTGGGAGGGAAGGGGAATGGGAAGGGGAGGGGGGAGAGGAAGAGGGAAGGAGGAGGGGAGGAGGAGGAGGAGGAGGAGGAGGAGGAGGAGGAGGAGGAGGAGGAGGAGGAGGAAGGTGACGGGGAGCGGTCCACCAGCGCAGCGGGTCAGGTATCGGGTGGCTAGCCAGGCTCAACTCCCGCCGCTCATCTGAGCACTTCACCACCCACACCGGTGACCCGCCGCCCTGGTCGACCCTAGAAAACAAAGTAATACAGTATACAAGTATGCAAAAGATAAATAAATAAATAAAAAGTTTTACTGTTATGATGGCGAGGATTTTAGTATGAACTTTTAAGCTGTTTCTTTATATGTATTTTAAATGTGTTTAGAGATTTATTTTAGTGTCTGACACAATATCATTCCATAATTTAGTACCCCTGTAAAGAACACATTGTTGGGCATGAGATGTTTTGTATAATGGTATAGTCAAGTCACTGGCATTCCTGGTTTGTATGTTGACTGGAATATGTCGCAGAAAACCACAATCAGTTTCATATATTTTTAAAGCTTTGTATACAAATACAAGAGTTTGATAAGAAATAATATCATGTGCTTTTAGAAGATTGTGTTTAAGAAAAAGAGGTGCAGTATGATCATATCTATTGGAATTAGTAATTACTCTAATAAGTTTCTTTTGACTGACAAACAATTTATCAACATATGTTTTGTAAGCGCCACCCCAGGGCCATAACGCAGAGCAATACATCAAATTCGGATAAACTAAAGAGTAGTACATTAATATTAGGCAGTCTACATTGCAGCAATTCCTTATTCTATAAAAGATTCCAGTAAATTTTGATATTTTGTTTATAATATTCTCTAAATGTGGCTTCCATGTTAATCTATTATCAATTGTTATACCCAGAAACTTTATTGTATCCACTCGTTTAATTACCAAATTATTAACTTTTATATCAAAATTTATTGGTTGTGTCATATGTGGGTGTGTGAGCATGTATTGAGTTTTGTTTACATTTAGTGATAACTTATTGCTGTTTATCCAATTTATTACATTTACCAACTCAAAATTCATGGAATTGACGAGGGTTTGTAAGTCACTACCTTGTAAACAAATATTAGTGTCATCAGCAAACAAAATAAATTTCAATGTATTAGAACAAAATGTAATGTCATTAATATAAATTAAGAATAGCAATGGCCCCAGGATGGAACCTTGCGGAACTCCACATGTTACATCCTTACATTGAGATTTGATGTTGTTGAAAACCGTGTATTGTGTTCTTGAACTTAAATAACTTTTGAACCATGTATATGCCTGTCCCCTTATACCATAGACTGTTAATTTATCCAGCAAAATAGAATGATTAATCGTGTCGAAGGCTTTTGACAAATCACAGAAAACTGTTAATTGATACATTTTGTTATCTAAAACTGAATATAAATTTTTACAAAGGAAATGGATGGCCATTTCAGTTGAGTAATTTTTTCTAAATCCAAATTGAGCATTAGATATTATTGAATTTTTTTACCAAATAATCCATTATTCTGTACACTACAATTTTTCAAATATCTTGCTTAAACAGGGTAAAATTGACACTGGTCTATAATTTGAAAACAAAGATTCGTCCCCTTTTTTGTAAATTGGCACCACCTTTGCGATCTGCAATGCCTTTGGGAAGCATCCTAAAACAAAAGATTTATTAATAATATATTCCAGAAAGGGGACAACAATTTCTTTACACTCTTTAATAATACTTATATGAACATCATCGTAACCCGGACTTTTTTCCCTCATAGTAGTTATGATATTACTTATCTCTACACTTGTTGTTGGCCGCAGATAAAAAGAAAAAGGTACTGGTGGAGGTAAATAGCTGCTGAAGTGTGTTCTGGGTTCCTCTATACGTTCTGCCAAATTTTCTGCTACACTACTGAAATAATTATTAAATCCATCTGCTATATCAAAACTATCTGTCAAAGTTACTCCCTGATTTACATATGTATCAGCGTTACTCTTCCTATCTTTACCAAGTAGATTATTTAACATTTTCCAAGTTTTTTTGGCGTCTCCTTTACTATTCTCTAGAGTGTTTTTATTATTCTTGGATTTTGCCTCTCTAATTATAGATGTCAACATATTTCTGTATGTCTTAAACTGTTTTTCATAAGTTAAGGGCCACTTCGCGTATAGCTTTTGTAATCTATTTCTTACTTTAATTGATTTCTTAATAGCAGCGGTTATGTATGGTTTATTTTTGTGCTTATTTTTTACTATGAATTCTTTGACAGGAAAACAAGAATCATATAACTTTAGAAACTCCTCCATGTACACATCGTAGTCCTTGTTCACATCGTGACCGCACATTGCTTCCTCCAATTAAACCTTGATAATGATTCTGTAAATGAGTTAATGGCTCCATCACTGAATACCCTCTTTCTTACTAATTGATATGGTTCTTCATTAACAGATGGTAGCGTAAAAGAAGAAAACACTGGAAAATGATCACTAATCGTACTATAAATAATTCCACTACATTTATATTCATCAAAGTTATTAGACCAAATATTGTCAATAAGGAGGCTGTAGATTTCGTTACTCTAGTTGGTTTGGTTATAGTAGGAAAAAACAAATTAGAATAGAACAAGTTATGAAATTCTTTTACCATAGTGTTAGTATTGTTTAGTAGATTTATATTGAAATCACCGAGTATGTAACAAGGTAATTTGTATGCAGAGGCTATCACTGAAAAATTTCTTCCATCGAATTTAAGAAGTTCTGAAAGTTTGAATTAGGGGTCTGTATATAACAACAATTATAAACTTAAGAGGACCAGTCACTTCCATGAACATGGACTCAATATGGGGTAGCTGCAATGACAAATTTTGATTAACTTTACCACAAAATCTATTTTTCAAAAACACAGCTAACCCCCCACCCGAAGTGTTCTTATTCTGGTAATATGCCTGATATGCATTCAGTTTATACAATGATGAAATATTGTCATGCATGCGTGTTTCACACAAACCAATAACATCAGGAAAAAAATTTATAGGATTCAAGCATTCGTCATAAAAAGCCTCTAGATGGAGAGAAACGCTACTGATATTAAATGATAAGATGCTGAAGTAATTGTCAAACTGAGAAATTGTTGTAGACTCATCACAAAAATAATATTTACACTGTATATTGTATGAGAGAAAGTTGTCAATAGAATTCAAATCCTCACATTCAGTAAATGGGTCATACTGTAACTCATTAATCACCCGAAAGGGATAAATATGGTTATCATTTATACATTCCGTTAACTCATTATCATTCAACTGATCAAAAAGGGAACGTATAGGACGCCATAATGGATGGATAATACATCTTACGTAGAAATAATTACTAAATCACAGTATATACTATCTATTTTTTTACGTTCTTACGTTGAGATTTCTTACGTTGAGGTGAGGCGTCAGGTGCCGGGGAATTCTGCGCGCGGGAACCTTCAGGGCGCGGTGAGCGCCCGACACACCAGCACCAGCACCAGTACCAGCAGAGAGAGAGAGAGAGAGAGAGAGAGAGAGAGAGAGAGAGAGAGAGAGAGAGAGAGAGAGAGAGAGAGAGAGAGAGAGAGAGAGAGAGAGAGAGAGAGAGAGAGAGAGAGAGAGAGAGAGAGAGAGAGAGAGAGAGAGAGAGAGAGAGAGAGAGAGAGAGAGAGAGAGAGAGAGAGAGAGAGAGAGAGAGAGAGAGAGAGAGAGAGAGAGAGAGAGAGAGAGAGAGAGAGAGAGAGAGAGAGAGAGAGAGAGAGAGAGAGAGAGAGAGAGAGAGAGAGAGAGAGAGAGAGAGAGAGAGAGAGAGAGAGAGAGAGAGAGAGAGAGAGAGAGAGAGAGAGAGAGAGAGAGAGAGAGAGAGAGAGAGAGAGAGAGAGAGAGAGAGAGAGAGAGAGAGAGAGAGAGAGAGAGAGAGAGAGAGAGAGAGAGAGAGAGAGAGAGAGAGAGAGAGAGAGAGAGAGAGAGAGAGAGAGAGAGAGAGAGAGAGAGAGAGAGAGAGAGAGAGAGAGAGAGAGAGAGAGAGAGAGAGAGAGAGAGAGAGAGAGAGAGAGAGAGAGAGAGAGAGAGAGAGAGAGAGAGAGAGAGAGAGAGAGAGAGAGAGAGAGAGAGAGAGAGAGAGAGAGAGAGAGAGAGAGAGAGAGAGAGAGAGAGAGAGAGAGAGAGAGAGAGAGAGAGAGAGAGAGAGAGAGAGAGAGAGAGAGAGAGAGAGAGAGAGAGAGAGAGAGAGAGAGAGAGAGAGAGAGAGAGAGAGAGAGAGAGAGAGAGAGAGAGAGAGAGAGAGAGAGAGAGAGAGAGAGAGAGAGAGAGAGAGAGAGAGAGAGAGAGAGAGAGAGAGAGAGAGAGAGAGAGAGAGAGAGAGAGAGAGAGAGAGAGAGAGAGAGAGAGAGAGAGAGAGAGAGAGAGAGAGAGAGAGAGAGAGAGAGAGAGAGAGAGAGAGAGAGAGAGAGAGAGAGAGATATGATACTGCAGACAGACAGACAGACAGACAGACAGAGTGAGAGAGAGAGAGAGAGAGAGAGAGAGAGAGAGAGAGAGAGAGAGAGAGAGAGAGAGAGAGAGAGAGAGAGAGAGAGAGAGAGAGAGAGAGAGAGAGAGAGAGAGAGAGAGAGAGAGAGAGAGAGAGAGAGAGAGAGAGAGAGAGAGAGAGAGAGAGAGAGAGAGAGAGAGAGAGAGATATGATACTCGTAGACAGACAGACAGACAGACAGACAGAGAGAGAGAGAGAGAGAGAGAGAGAGAGAGAGAGAGAGAGAGAGAGAGAGAGAGAGAGAGAGAGAGAGAGAGAGAGAGAGAGAGAGAGAGACAGACAGACAGACAGACAGACAGACAGACAGACAGACAGACAGACAGACAGACAGACAGACAGACAGACAGACAGACAGACAGACAGAGAGAAAGAGGTATAGCATTTCGTATTTTTCACCCTGTAGTTCGTGATATAACCTCGCTTCGTCTACAGTCTTAATGCACCCTAATTCCTCGCCCTCTGACGTAACCTTCACCGGAAACCTAATTAAATTTAATTCGAAGCAACTTGATCTCTCTCTCTCTCTCTCTCTCTCTCTCTCTCTCTCTCTCTCTCTCTCTCTCTCTCTCTCTCTCTCCTCGAGCAAAAAACTTAAGTAGTGTTTCGAAGTACTTTAAAGGGTTTACGAATGTTGAGGCAAGTTTCACATCTCTAATTGCTGATTTTGAAGCGAACGTCGAGTGAGGGAGTAAAACGTGGATGTGCAGCAGACTAACAAAGCTAGACTCCACTCAAAGCTAGACTCCACTCAATTAACAAGTTTCTGATGGTGAACTTCCAGAACCGTTCAAAAGTGGAACATCTTTTATAGTCTTTCAGCAATTTCAATTGCGAGACACACAGCACAAAACGTAATGTATAAAATCTTTAAGGAATAGATTTTTGCAATTTCTAGTCAGTATAATGTCTTGTAATTGGGTGTGGAAGCAGAAAAGGTGTCTGTGAACGGTTAATGATTCAGGAGAGATCCGTCAAGCAGCAAAAAGGAGAAAAAAGCTCAATGCATTGTCAAATTTCCCAAAAAAACTAAAATCATGTTCAACTGAGCTGACTTGATGACTTCCATATAAATCTTCTATGTATTTTGATACTGCATGTATACCGCATCAAGTCAAACACTTAGTAAACGTCTTTTTTTAATGTATATGGTCCGATAAAGTAATGCTTTTAATAAGAGACGTATAATGAAAACAGTAAACCAATACGACATCAGGACAGTGGGACAGTAGGACAGTAGGCTCTTAAAGTGATATAGAAGTGATATTGAAACACAGGACATAGTTATATTCTCCAGAAATCTCATAATACAGAGAACTTTTAAACACACTTATCCTATCTAGTAATTTAGCAACGGAGATTTTTTAAACCCACCTACCCTATTTAGTAATCTAGTGATACAGCGAACTTTTAAACATACCGACCAGCATACGGAAACCAATTAGACCCGCCAGTCCCTTACTGATGAGCAAAACATGAAGGAGTAAAACTGAAATGTGGAGAGCCCCAGTTTGACAGCGGTAGAATAAGGTCGTGACTAGACAGCGTAGTGTTCGACTTTCTTTCATGCAGTAAACAATAATTCATTCTACGAGTATAATCAACCTTGCTTTTTTTCGCATCAGGGAGATCGGTTAATGGAATGAAATGGGTAAAAATATAGAGTGATCAAATACTGTTCCCAGAAAGACAATTGAAGCATCAGTTTCCTCTCACCATTTTTACTCATCTCTCTCTCTCTCTCTCTCTCTCTCTCTCTCTCTCTCTCTCTCTCTCTCTCTCTCTTCCACCAATATTTTCAATAACACTTCAAACCACTGTCCTGCTGGCTGTTTGAGTGTGTTTAAGGTCGGCTGGGTTTAACTAATGGTGGATATTATCACTTATTTTATCTATCTAGTTAGTCTCTCTCATATAATGCGACCGTAGGACTTTTTGCGGTGCAGTAAACAACACATCACTACAAAAGATAAAAGGTAAAAGGTAATCATCAATTGTATTAAAACGTTTCCAACAACGTTTCTTGACTTAGTGTTCTCTTACTGAGTGGCTTTTTTTTTTTGTGTGTGTGTGTGTGTGCGTTTTCTTTTTCTTTTATGACTTTTGTTCTTCCCAGAGTTTAAAACCATCTTTCCTTTTCCGACTCATTCTATATTTTCTTTCCAAACTGTAGCTTCTATTTTTGTTTGAGTGTGTTTACGTCTGGCTGGGCCTAACTAATGGTGGGCATTATCACTTATTGGATTTATCTAGTTAGTCTCTCTCATATAAAGCGACCGCAGGGCTTTTTGCAGTGCAGTAAACAACACATCACTACAAAAATAAAAGGCAAAAGTAATAACCATCGCTTCTTTAAAAGATTTCCCCACAACACTTCTTGACTCAAATGTTCTCTTACTGAGTGGCGGTGTGTGTGTGTGTGTGTGTGTGTGTGTGTGTGTGTGTGTGTGTGTGTGTGTGTGTGTGTGTGTGTGTGTGTGTGTGTGTGTGTGTGTGTGTGTGTGTGTGTGTGTGTGTGTGTGTGTGTGTATGTGTGTTTTATATGCCGTTTGTTTTTCTACCTAGAGTTTAACCCCTTCATTCATTTCCCGAATTATTCTTTATTTCTTCTCTTTTTTCAACTGTAGCTTCTATTTTTGTGCGTATCTTAAACAAAATTCTGTCGGATATTTGTGCAAGTGACAGTTTGTTGAAGCGTATCCTCCTTTTATACCGTTTCCTTCGATAGCGTTTACCTGAAGGACAGATCAACCGGTTTGGTCTCTCAAGTCTGTGTGGTCTGGTCACCTGCGTAATTCGACTTAATTCTCTCTCTCTCTCTCTCTCTCTCTCTCTCTCTCTCAAGTGATCAAAACTCAAGCAATTCTTTCAGTTTGTCTGGTATAATTTAGTTCCTTTTCCATCCTCGTCTCGTCCATCCTCGTCTCATCTCATCTGGTCTCATCTCGTCTCGTCTCGTCTCGGGTTTCCGCTTCCAACCTTCATCTATCTTCCCTGTTCCTACTTTGGCCTTATTCCTCCCATCGCTTACTTACACGGGATCATATCTCTTCTAGCGTGGATATTGCCTGTTCCTCTTCTCCTTAACCTTTTTCCTTAACTCCTTTGATCTTTCCTTTTAACTTCTCGTGGCACGATACCCTGTAACCCGTTCCTCATTTACGATGCTGTCTGATGTTATTTTCTTTTCATTTTTTCGTTATTTTTTCTTAGCACGTGATCTTCTTCATGGTTTGGTGTCATGGGTTTACATACAATCCGGCTCATCCCTCTTCACTCCACCTTCCTTGCCTTTCACTGACACTACTATTCCTTTTTCTCTCTCCCTCTATTCCACCATATGAACTAGAGAGAGGGGAAGAGAGGGGGGAGAGATGGGGTAAAGAGGGAAGAGAGAGAGAGAGAGAGAGAGAGAGAGAGAGAGAGAGAGAGAGAGAGAGAGAGAGAGAGAGAGAGAGAGAGAGAGAGAGAGAGAGAGAGAGAGAGAGAGAGAGGCCACTGTTGGTAATGACGTCACAGGTATGCCACTCTTCATTTGCTCAATTCTGTACGTATCTTATGCAGATTTCACCACGAGAGGCAAGAAGACACGCCTCACATAACACAAATGGCCTTACACTACAGCGCCAATGATTAAGGCAGTGTCATTATAAGTTGTGCCGGAACACCGTATTGATTTCATTATATTTTAACCCATTCAGTACCATGACGCGTTTTTCCATTCATTCTGATTATAATTTGGTGATTTTATACAGCTTCAGAAACTCGTGTATGGGTTAAAATAGTGAAGACTGTGGCCCTTAATCTTCTGACCTCCATAGACCCTTCCTAATGTCAATAAAATCGTCTAATCACAACCAAAATTCAAGGTAGAAATGCGTTCCAGTATTGAATGGGTTAAGATATGCAATCCCTCACAGATTCTAATGAAACACTTAGTAGTAGTTGAATATATAAACAGACACTTTATTTACAGATCGATAGCTTTTCTGTTATTTGTTTTTCTTCTTCTCTCTCTTCTTTCTTTCTTCTTCTCTCTCTCTCTCTCTCTCGACTGTACCATCTTCCTCTTCCTCCCCTTCACTACTTGAGAGCATAGACAAAAATCATTAAGAGGACTATACTCATAACGAAATCAACAAAAAGATATGGTACTAAAGAGAGAGAGAGAGAGAGAGAGAGAGAGAGAGAGAGAGAGAGAGAGAGAGAGAGAGAGAGAGAGAGAGAGAGAGAGAGAGAGAGAGAGAGAGAGAGAGAGCACGTGCCATTCATTACGTGAGAGGAGAGTTCAGAGAGTGCTCCAGACCCAAGAAACTCCAGCCACATTGAAGTTCATTAATTTCACCTACAGTTTGTCCTCCACGACTGTTACTCCAATGGCAGTCCGCAGCAGCTCATCTAGTCTCATTGTCCTTGTAAGAATAAATACCCAAATGAGCACCACTAATTTTTACTCAACTTTTCGATGTAACATGAAACTCGATAGATATGTTGGGATTCCAGCGGTCCGTGTGATTAACCCCTTCAATACCATGACGCATTTCTATATTCATTCTTCTTACCATTTGGTAATAAAAATAGCGAAAATTGTGGCCATTAATCTTCTGACTTCCATAGATCCTTCCTGATGTCAATGAAATGGTCTAATCGTACACAAATCTGAAGGTGTCCCAGCAATGAAGGGGTTAAGAGTTACGCAAGGGCTCGAGCTAAAGAGGTAATACATAAGTGAATAAATAAAAATAAATAAATAAACAAATAAATAAATAAGAAGAATAAATAATGACAATCAATGAAAACATATGATACACTGATGCGATACACAGTAATTCATAGTATTCTTTTTTTCATCTATTCTTGAACGAATCACAAAAAAATATCTGGCGAGTTTTTGATATCCACAAGAGAGGCTAAAGACTACATATATATACCTTCATTGGGCGAGGTCTACAGAGAAGAGTCAGTTACTGAGTGGCTTCGCGTCTGTCTTGATGGCAAAGGTAGAGCGCCGCGACACTGTGAACTCCACATTCTCTTTTTTTTCCATACAACTTCCTACATCTGTCATGCATTTTTCAAAGAGAGGAGAAACAAAGAAGAAGGGTGGAATTAAGATAAAAATACCTGCATAAGGAAGCAAATACCACTCCTTAGTAAAAACCAGAAAATAATATAATGTCTGCCAAATTCAAAGGACTCATAGTGCTTCTATCAGAAAACAAGTACAAAGGGTCAGACACAACTTTACACTACGTACATTTAGCTTAATTTGTTTGTACTTGCGAAGAGAGTCTGTGACAGGCTCGTTGTTGCAAAAATGTACACGAAACATAACTGAATAACTGAATTCGTACACCAGAATAAAGATTGGTTCTATTTCTATCGTACCAAAAGTATTAGATTAATGATACCAATGCTGGACTTTGCTATGACACAGACAGCATCAAATTTCAGTGTTAGGTACACAAAGACTGCAGCGACACTGGCATACCTGTCGCAGCAAAGAATTTCAAACGGCTATATACATTACTATGGCCAGATTAAAACCCTATCTACCGTGGCAAAGACTGTATAAAATTTCAGTTATTGTTACACAGAGACTGCAGCGACATTAGCACACCTGTCACAGCAAAGAATTTCAAATGGCTACATACATTACTATGGCGAGATGAAAATACCATCCAAAAATTAATCAGAAGCAAGCAGTCAGTACAAAAAAAGAGCAGAGTGTGGCTAACGTCTGACATTTTCTGAAATTACGTAAATCCTCTGCAACCATGACCAACAATTATCTATCAAAGTAAAACGAAACAATAACTTCTACATCATAAAAATAAATGTGGGTGCGTAGGTGGCTAGATGTATGATGTTATGGACTGAGATCATGAATGAGAGTGGATAGAGGGACGTTGTTAAATGAGTGGGTGTGAGTACGCAAAGTTGCATGAATGATTGATGTAGTCGAGTGGATAAGCTGAAGTGTGTCGCCAGATGAGTGAGTGGACGAGTGGTGTGCGTTGCTCCATATTTTCACCAAGCCTGTAGTCAACGTGTGAGTGAAGGGACATTTTTTGGCTCTAACGGTTTGTGTATCAATTGACCAGAGATCTAAACTCTTGATGATCACCGCCTCAGTACCAAAAAAATAAACAAATAAACAAATGAATAAAATAAAAAATAAATAAAAAAAAAATTTCATTTCATAGCTCCTTTTCTTTTAACTGGATGATTTTTCCTCAATTTTTGTAAGGTAAATAAAACGGGTATGTATCTTTGCACAACCAAACTTTTCCTTCCTCTTTCCCGTCTTTCAGGTTTAGCTACCAACGCGCTGACTAAAATCGATAGTGTCTCGAATATAGACACTGACATCTCTCTTTCTTCTCAGGTCAGTCCTTCTTTCCTATCCAAACTTATTCCAGTCTATCCTGCTTCTCTTTCTCATTCCTTCCTACAATATTAAAACCTCGCACATTTCTCTTCTTTCCTTTCTGTTTTCGCCAATCCTGCAACTCCATGTCACACTTTCTATTCAGTATTTTTCTTATCTGTTATTCGTTCCCACTTCAATATCTCACGCCTCTTTCTTTCCTGGTACGTATTCTTACACTCCCCTTCCACTACTAAAAACACTACCACCATCACCATCTCTCCTCTTCCTCCTTCTCCTTCTCCACTACAACCACCTCTTCCTCTACCTCCTCCACTTCCTCCTACCTCATCGTGAATCATGAAAAAGAATCTCCATGTTCCTCTCTTCAACCGCATGCCAGTTACCTTCCTTCGCTGACACCTTCCCCTTGAATCACAGGCGTTCAAGCGCTGACTACGCCTTAAAGAACACTTCCGGATTTTTGCACCCATGCGAGGCAATGATCAGTGTGGTGACTGTGATAGTGGTGGTGATGGCGTTGCTGGAGATGGTTTTAGTAGGGAGAGAGAAAGTAAAGTTGCAAGAAAATGAATAAGTGACATGAGGTAAAAAAAAAAAAAAAAAAAAAAAAGGAAGAAAGAATAAGAAGAAAAACCTGCAAAATAAAAGAATAAATAAATGATAATGAAAAAAATGCTACTGAAATAATATGACTTTACTCGTATGTTGCACCGAACACTACAATCTGCCACATAAGTATAACAGAACATAATACACTGCCTTCCTCTCGAACCACAGACCCCCTGACCTTTCACGCTTTGTTTCCCTCGCCGAGATAACACAAGTGACCTCGCCACAAAAACCCGGATTTCAGGGGCTCAAGTGGACGCTCCTTCTGGGGTGTAAGCGAGGAACAGGAAGGCAGGAGAGAGAGAGAGAGAGAGAGAGAGAGAGAGAGAGAGAGAGAGAGAGAGAGAGAGAGAGAGAGAGAGAGAGAGAGAGAGAGAGAGAGAGAGAGAGAATGACATAATAATATCACTAAAAAGGATAGATAAAGAGAAGAGCAAAACCAAACAAGGGAAAAAGATAAAAAATGAGAACAAAAACATAAATGACAATCAGAACAACTATGAACTCCAGCAAAGCAAAGCAGACACAAGGAAGGGAGAAAAACAGCCTGAAAGAGCAAGTATTATACAGCTGTCTTACTCTTTTCAAACTCAACGTCAAAGGAATGCATAATCACCTTTTCCACTGGAGCATAATTGCCTGTGTACTTGCCAACACAAAGCTAACACACACGCACACACACACACACACACACACTCGCAATAGGAACAAGACACGGTAAAGCAAAGGTCCGAAATGGTGAAGAGACGAAGTTCACGAAATAAATAAGAAGAAAAATAAAAAGCACGGAAGTTGCAAAATAGTAAAGGCTCAAAGTATTGTTGGGAGGATAAGAAGATAAGATAAGAGTTCCAAAGAAATGAAAAAGTGAAGTGATGAAGTTGAGTATGGAGAGAGAGAGAGAGAGAGAGAGAGAGAGAGAGAGAGAGAGAGAGAGAGAGAGAGAGAGAGAGAGAGAGAGAGAGAGAGAGAGAGAGAGAGAGAGAGAGAGAGAGAGAGAGACAAAAAAATAAATAATTAATTAAGGAGAAAAAAAGATCAACAAAAGCTTCAAGAAATAAAATAACAAATAAAGCACAAAGAAAGATAGAAAATTATACAAAATAAAGATTAAAACTAAAAAACATTCAGGAAAGAAGAAAGGGAGAAAGAGAAGAAGAAAGACAAGGTGGAAGGGGATGAAGAGGTGACATGGGGAAAGGGAATATGTAAGGTTGTGAAAAGGCTGACGCAAAGGGATGCAGAGGTAAAGAGGCGAGATCGAAGGACCAAACAGGAAAGGGAAAAGGAGGTTACAAAAGACTAATGGGTCTAAAAGTTACAGTGACGGGGCAGGGAAGCCATGTAATTGAGACAAAGGGAGAGGCATCGTGAAAACTGGTGAGATGGAGGAGGTAAACGGTACAAAAAATAAAAGAAAGAGAGAAAAAGACAGGGTCGTGCTGTAAGGGGCGGGGCAGAGCTGTCCATCACTCCTTATCGGCAGCAAGTGGGGCACACACACATCAGCGCCGCCATCAGACCCTCGTTTTGTATTCTCGTTTCCATCTCCCTGGTTCACTTTTCTCGCCTTTGTTCCTGCCTTCACGCCGCCTCGCCCCGCATGACTTTTGGTAACAGCTACTGCTTCCCACTCCTCACGCTGCCTATTGTCAACGCTTGCTGCCTCCGCCGCCTTCACTTGCCGGGGTGCTCTTGACAATAACCACCAAATTTCCAACTGAGAAAAACTGTCGCAGATATGAAGAAAGTGTTTACTATCAAAGTGTTCTTAGGAAATATAAATCATCGTAGAAATATGTCAACATTATATTTTTTTTTATCAGTAAACGTTCCCTTGGGCCTGAGAGAGAGAGAGAGAGAGAGAGAGAGAGAGAGAGAGAGAGAGAGAGAGAGAGAGAGAGAGAGAGAGAGAGAAAAAAAAAAAAAATTTAATCATATTAATAAATGCAACATATAAATTAATCATACCATTATATCAACAATTAGCAAGGATGAGGAAATAGTAGAACAAAACCACACCAAGTAATGAAACACAGCATGACGCCACCATAGAGTTTCACTGACTATTTTTCCCCTGTTTCATACTATACATTTCGACATCTCTCTCTCTCTCTCTCTCTCTCTCTCTCTCTCTCTCTCTCTCTCTCTCTCTCTCTCTCTCTCTCTCTCTCTCTCTCTCTCTCTCTCTCTCTCTCTTTACAAACTCTTCCAATTCATTGCCTCACGTGTCTCTGAGTCTGCAAGGCCTTCACATATCTGACGAGCAGGCAATCCCAGAGACTTGTTTGCCTGAAGATAATGTCAATATCACATCTCGCCGCCTCAATAGCAGTCACTTTCCTAACTTCCAAACATACTCTTCCATGTAAAACACCCGCGTTTCCAGTTTACCTCATGTTTATCACTCTTATGCAAGGAGGACATACACAGAGGTCAGTAAAAGTCCATCCTGTATAGAGCATCGCGAGACAGCAGGGAGTGAAAGTGAGAAAGACAGAAACATTATGCAGTTATTGATCCTTCCTTCACGTCAGGCTGACCTTCCTCCTCCTACCTCGACTCACGCCATATGTTTCTGAAGCCTCACTTTCCTTCATGGTGTTGTGTTGTCTTCAATATATTTCATTCTTTTGTTGTTCTAGCATTCATTCATTAGGCTTATTTACTCTTCTTTTTCTTCTACTTCTTCTTCTTCTTCTTCTTCTTCTTCTTCTTCTTCTTCTTCTTCTTCTTCTTCTTCTTTTCTTCTTCTTCTTCCACCTCTTCTTATTACTACTTCTCTGCTGCTACTACTACTACTACTTTTGCTACACTACTACTACTACTACTACTACTACTACTACTACTATTGCTACTGCTACTACCTCTACTATTACTACTACTACTATTACTACTACTACTACTACTACTATTACTACTGCTACTGCTACTACCACTACTACTAATACTAATACTAATACTAATACTATTACTACAATTGATACTATTACTATTACAACAATAACAGCTTAGAATAATAATAATAATTACAATAATAATACCACTTCTTCCACTACCACTACTACTACTACTACTATTACTACTACTACTACTACTACTACTACTACTACTACTACCACTACTACTACCAACAACGACAATAGCATTAAAAATATAAATCTATTCATTCTTGGCTTCTCGCTTATTACATTTCGTACTCTCATTAATGTTAACGCATCTCAAACTCCCCCCTCCTTCTCTTTTTCCTCCTTCACTTCCCTCTCTCCTTCTTCCCCTGCCAAGTGTAATCCCCACAGGGTAGGAAAACATCTGGGGAGTCAGACGCTGATCCTCCCTCATGCATACACATTACCTCCTACAAACCTATATGCACGCGCACACACACACACACACACACACACACACACACACACACACACACACACACACACACACACACACACACACACACGCTCGACTCACAATCGAGAGGCCAAGGTTCCAGTCCCGGTAAGCGGCGAGGCAAATGGGCAAGCCTCTTATTGTGTGGCCCCTGTTCACCTAGCAGTAAATAGGTACGGGATGTAACTCGAGGGGTTGTGGCCTCGCTTTCCTGGTGTGTGTTGTGTGTTGATGTGGTCTCAGTCCTACCCGAAGATCGGTCTATGAGCTCTGAGCTCGCTCCGTAATGGGGAAGATTGGCTGGGTGACCAGTAGGCGACCGAGGTGAATTACACACACTCATGGTCTCTTTCATACACACACACAAACACAAACACACACACACACACACACACACACACACACACACACACACACACATCTTCACATGCAACGCACTCAAACATTCATAAACGTTATTCGAGTGTTAAAAATGCATGACAAAATGAGAGAGAGAGAGAGAGAGAGAGAGAGAGAGAGAGAGAGAGAGAGAGAGAGAGAGAGACGCAACAGGTTGATAACAGGTGGAACGATGGGAGTGCGAGGTTAGACAAAGCAAGTTCAGAGAGAGAGAGAGAGAGAGAGAGAGAGAGAGAGAGAGAGAGAGAGAGAGAGAGACGCAACAGGTTGATAACAGGTGGAACGAGGGGAGTGCGAGGTTAGACAAAGCAAGTTCATCCGTTTTCTGTTATTCCAAAGATTCCAAACACGGGGAAGACTCATCTATTTCTCAGTTCTCTTCCCTCACATTATGCGCCGCATCTAAACATACGCCGAATATAGAAACGCAGTCGAGAAAGAGAATAAATTATAAACACGAGCAAATATATTTCCTGCTTCACTGATTTTTGTTTTACTTCTATCAGTCCTGAAGCGAACCTGTGAAAGCCAGTGTTGCAGAATATTCCTTGTGTCACTAGAAGATTAACCCCTTCAGTACTGGGATGCATTTTTATCTTGGTTTTTATGTATGATTAAACGGTCTTATTGACATTAGGAAGGGTGAGGTCAGAAGATTAATGGCCACAGGCTTCACTATTCTATTCTCTTATATGGGTTTCTGAAGCTGTATAAAGTCACCATATAGTATCCAGAGTGTATATGGAAACGCGTCATGGTACTGAAGGGCTTAAGAACAACAACTGAGAGGGCAACATTAAGCAGTTCATTAATTGGCTGGACACCACAACACTAAGAGGATTTCCTGGCTAATAATCACTGCAATTTTCAACCACTGTGTTTGTGTGTGTGTGTGTGTGTGTGTGTGTGTGTGTGTGTGTGTGTGTGTGTGTGTGTGTGTGTGTGTGTGTGTGTGTGTGTGTGTGTGTGTGTGTGTGTGTGTGTGTGTGTGTGTGTGTGTGTTGTCCACCATGTACGTAAAGTTCTGTCATAAAACTGTGAATCGGAGCGACGTTCCAAACTTTTTTTTCTGACAAGGGCACGAAGTTGACGGTCCCTAAAGTCAAACAGGACAGCAAATGTTCAGTGCAGGAGAAGTGACTACCGCTGGTTGGTGTGCTTGTTGAGGCTGACAGCGCCACCACGGACCAGACCTCCTGAGGGACAGACGGCTGCCGGCTGGACTCAAGGGACGAGAACGTTGCTGTCAGGTTAATAGCACTACTAAAAATTAATACCCATACAAGTTAGGCAGCACAATGACCTTCACAGAGCAAAGTTGAATAAGTGTAAATGTCACAAGCCCCGACAGATTTTACATTTAGAGTTCAGAATTTACTATGCACAAAATCTAAGAGGACAAAATGCAAGTCTGAGATATTTGCATACATGTACATTTTCCTTCGGAGCATTTACCATCTGAAGTGAGATATACTAAACTAAAATCCTTGCAATGCCACGGCACTAGGAGAGAAGGTGCAATGTGCGGTCAAAGACCCCAGTAATTGACTCACAGGCAATGCAATTATAGGAGCACACAGTGGCATGTACAATACCGCAACGCCGCCAGCCTTGCTCTATGTGCCTCCCACGGCCACACTGGCGCCACCTCACACTGCCACTGAAATTCCTGGTTCAAGACGATGGATGATATTTAAAATCGAAAAAGTCTGAACGTACTGTGTGTGTGTAATTCACGTCGGTCGTCTGCTGGTCACCCAGCCAGTCTTCCACATTACGGAGCGACCTCAGAGCTCATAGACCGATCTTCGGGTAGGACTGAGACCACAACACACACAACACACACCGGGAGAGCGAGGCCACAACCCCTCGAGTTACATCCCGTACCTATTTACTGCTAGGTGAACAGGGGCCACACATTAAGAAGCTTGCCCATTTGCCTCGCCGCGCCGGGACTCGAACCCGGGCCCCTCGATTGAGTCGAGCGTGCTAACCACTACACTATGCGGTGTGTGTGTGTGTGTGTGTGTGTGTGTGTGTGTGTGTGTGTGTGTGTGTGTGTGTGTGTGTGTGTGTGTGTGTGTGTGTGTGTGTGTGAATACTTGATTCAAAGAGAGGAAGACCCATAACGAGGTTTATAATTCCCTGAGGCCAGGAAGAGACCACGGCAGGTCAGCTTTAGCACCACCACCACCACCACCCACGACGCGCGTATCCCTCTGAGGTCTTCTCTCTGTACAAGGCTTTCCTCACGACGCAACCATGCTGAAAAAAAATTACAAACACGAAACCAGTTATCATATGCCGCTACACATTCATTACTGCACACGTGCGTATACACCGCATTACACTACACAACACTACACACACACACACACACACACACACACACACACACACACACGCGTAGTATAGTGGTTAGCACGCTCGACTCATAATCGAGAGGGCCGGGTTCGAGTCCCGGCGCGGCGAGGCAATTGGGCAAGCCTCTTAATGTGTAGCCCCTGTTCACCTAGCAGTAAATAGGTACGGGATGTAACTCGAAGGGTTGTGGCCTCGTTTTCCCGGTGTGTGGAGTGTGTTGATGTGGTCTTAGTCGTAGCCGAAGATCGGTCTATGAGCCCTGAGCTCGCTCCGTAATGGGAAAGACTGGCTGAGTAACCAGCAGACGACCGAGGTGAATTACACACACACACACACACACACACACACACACACACACACACACACACACACACACACACACACACACACACACGAGAGAGAGAGAGAGAGAGAGAGAAATTAATAATTTTATATCCATTTATCATTGGACACGTTAACACATACATTAATACTTTCTAAGAAAAGCTCACGAGTATACACAGCCTACACATACATATATTCATGGCCGCATACACTCACCCACACACACACACACCCAAACACACACACACATAGATATGCAAGCATATATATATATATATATATATATATATATATATATATATATATATATATATATATATATATATATATATATATATATATATATATATATATATATATACAAACACTCAGATATACAAAATAATCTTATACCGACATACTAATACCCACGCACTCCTCATAATGCACACACACACCCATACACACATACGTGCCGAAACACATTCGCATACAGATATGCAATCGTACATACATACGTGCATACATACACGCAGATACACATATACATACATGCATACTCAGATACACTCAGATATACAAAATTACTTTTATATACACACAAAGAGAGAGAGAGAGAGAGAGAGAGAGAGAGAGAGAGAGAGAGAGAGAGAGAGAGAGAGAGAGAGAGAGAGAGAGAGAGAGAGAGAGAGAGAGAGAGAGAGAGAGAGAGAGAGAGAGAGAGATTTCTGCCTTTCAGTATTTTCATCGTGAACGGCAGCTGAATTCCTACTAAGTATTAAAAACCTTTACATCATAAATTCACTGAACAATATTCACGTGGCAAAAGAGAATATTTAATCGTACATCAATATAATATAATCTTCACCAGTATTCCCTCCCCATACTTTACTAGTCAACACTTCCTCGACTCCCCAAGCTACTCTGGAACTCGTCACACACACACACACACACACACACACACACACACACACACACACTAAGCTGTCCCAACAATAGCCAAAATAAGTAAGAGAACACGGAATAAAAGGCTACACATAGTGATGAATTCCAAAGACCACGGCAGATATTGTGAGAGACGTAACTGAAAAGACACAAGGCGAGGTAGGCAACAGGTAGGAGGCGGGGCAGAGCGGGACGTCATAGGTGTGTAGAGCAGCATAGCAGGACTGGAGGCACGCACGCTCGGA
Source organism: Portunus trituberculatus (assembly GCF_017591435.1). NCBI lineage: Eukaryota > Metazoa > Arthropoda > Malacostraca > Decapoda > Portunidae > Portunus > Portunus trituberculatus. The sequence goes on along the minus strand of NC_059296.1, from coordinate 27,949,708 downwards.
GACACACACCGCAGCACAATTGTAGCGGAGACCTCGTTCCTTCCGCCTTACAGCATCTAAATGTGGCTCAGCTCCTCATTACCACATTGTTTAGCCCTGTCAATGTCTCTGGGCTCTTGTCTTCCTTTACCTTCCCTCCTCCTCCTCCTCCTCCTCCTCCTCCTCCTCCTCCTCCTCCTCCTCTTCCTCCATCTCTTCCACCTTCTCTTCCTTCTCTTTCTCCACCTTCTCTTGTTTTTTTGTCATTCCTAGTTTTACTCCTTTCATTCTTATACTCTTCTTTATTTTCTTCTTTTAAACAGCTTTCATGTCCTTAGCATTCTCCACATCCTCCTTTTCTATTTCTTCTTCTTCTTCTTCTTTCAATGCTTTATCATCCTCATCCTTGTTTTTCTTGTACATTTTTTTTTCATGACATTATTCTCAAATTTTCCCTTCTTCCTATTCCTTCTCTTCTTTCTAACTCCTCTCTTCCTCCTACCCCTTTTCCTTCTCATCCTCAGAATCCTCAAAATCTCTTTATACCTCTCTTCCTCAACATCATCATCATAACCACCACCATCACCACCTCCATTATGATTACGTTTCTACACTCGCATATACCCCTCGTCCTACCATCACCTCTACCTCTTCTCCTTGCCTCTTTCCTCCTACTCCTCCTCATCCTCCTTCTCTTCCTCTTTCTCATCCTATCCCTCCTCCTACACACCATCATCCTACTAGCCTTGTCCTACCACCGTGAATAACAATCCTATAACTGGCGGCGTTCTGCAGGACAATCGCCTTCTACCGTCTTCCTTTGCCCTTACAGTCTGGCCGTTTGATGCTGGACTGCCATTC
>NC_059296.1:27918868-27946368 GCF_017591435.1 Portunus trituberculatus | reverse complement strand
CACCTGTTTGCCCGCGACACCGCCGAGAAGAGAAGCGTCATGCTGTAACTCGCAACACGTCACCCTAGTGCTCTCTCTCTCTCTCTCTCTCTCTCTCTCTCTCTCTCTCTCTCTCTCTCTCTCTCTCTCATTCATTCCACCACTCTGAGCTTCATCACAATCCAGAACAAAGCCACTACGATCTACAGGATTCAAGGGCGTTAATCTCGACGCATTAGCTTTGACGATGTTTTTTTTACTTTTACTATCGATCTTAAAGCACAAAGGTATGCAAAAACCTCAAAGTTAAAAGGAAAAACAGCCGGCAATCACTTTTAGTAACATGTAAACCTTTACGTCTTCTTTCCCTGCGGCCAGTGGAGTGTTGACCCAAAGCAACCCTCGTGCTTACCTTGCTCTGCTATAAATATCAACACTAATGTTTGGTCATCTACACTGACTAACACGTAAAAGCGACCTAAACAGCCTCTGCAAGTTCAGTTTTTATTTTTAACTCTCTGCCAGGGTCAAGATTTCACTGCTGTATCATTATTATATCTCTTAACTAACTCTCCAACTAACGAAACAAATGAATGAACGAGATAAATAGATTAATACATAAATACCTAAATATACAAGCCGCCGTGGTACAGTGGAATTATGCATGCTTTGGGGTCTGAGGGGTCTCCAGGCGCAAGGGTTCAAATCCTGTCCATGGTCCGAGTGTAGGTTGGGCTTCCTCACTCGGGTAACAACCTACATATCTAAGTCATTCAATAGGCAGCTGATTCGGGTTCTCGTGGCTAAGCTGTAGAGTGATGTACATTGAAATTTGAAAGCAGCTCATTATCTATATCATGTACCTGTTTATCTATTCAAATACTCAACCAACTAGTGAACTAAATATCTGACAAACTAAATACTTCAATAGCTGGCTGAGTATTCAACTATATCAAAAACCCAGTTAACTCTAATCACTCAATAACAAATCCAATATCTTTCCTCCGCCTCAGTAACGACCCTTGAACTTTTTACCAAAACTGTATCACTTTTTTTTTTAATTCCTTTCATCGTGTTAAGCTAGAAGGTCTAGCTCAAACATGCCATTTTATATATTTTTTTTTTCTATACTTCAATTTTTTCACGAGGAGAGGAATTCAATTATGTGTTCCAATTTGCTGTTCTCTGTTTACGAGCAAAGCTTATTATCAAACTTACAATAGGTGGCACTCAAACTCCAATAAAATCGTTACAGGTGAAAGTAACAGGTGGCTCTACCCTCCGCTTTCCCTCATTTTTTGTCTCGTGTCCTTTTAAACATTCTCTCTCTCTCTCTCTCTCTCTCTCTCTCTCTCTCTCTCTCTCTCTCTCTCTCTCTCTCTCCTAATCCACCTCTCCCCTTTGCTCTTTCATTCATGCTATTTCTCTTCTCTTCTTCTTAATCTTCCTTTATCAGCTTCGTGCTTTGCTTCTCATTTCTGAGTTTTTATCCCCCTTCTCTTTCTTTCCGTCCTCGTTTCTCTCTTACTCTTCCTCTTAATTATCCTTCTCATTCACTTTCTCTACTCCTCCTTGACCTTTTTTTATTTTTGGGCAGGATGTTCCTCCCCTATCTCCTTCCTTCCCTTCTTCCTCGCTTCCTTTCTTTCTGCCTTCCTTTCAGCTTCGCTTCCCGTCATTTGTAGTCCCTTCCTCATATCAACTTTTCTCATTGACTTTCTTCTAACTTTTCTCTCTTCCATTCGTCATTTGTTCGATACTTTTCCATCTCCGCCTGGATTTCTCGATGTGCTTTACGAAGATGAAGAAGCAAAACACCAGCTATGTATGGAATAAATGTGGTGGAAAGTTAATCAGAGTCGCATTAGGGTTTATGGAGTTCCCAGTTCCGATGTAAATAAGGGGGAACGTTCCTATCAATTCGACCATGATTGCAGTGCCCCTGAGAAATATTTCGTTATTGGAAGGCAAAACTAAATCTGCTTGCCCTTCTGCCTCTGATGTTGTGTGATGCCTGGGGTCTTTCGTGTGTGTGTGTGTGTGTGTGTGTGTGTGTGTGTGTGTGTGTGTGTGTGTGTGTGTGTGTGTGTGTGTGTGTGTGTGTTGTGTGTTTTTTTTTGTATGTGTTTTTTTTGTGTGTGTTTTTGGTGTGTGTCTTTTTCTTTTCTTTTTTTTTTTTTTTTTTTTTTTTTTGTGTGTGTGTGTGTGTGTGTGTGTGTGTGTGTGTGTGTGTGTGTGTGTGTGTGTGTGTGTGTGTGTGTGTGTGTGTGTGTGTGTGTGTGTATGTGTTCTGGCCGCAAATAATCAAGAGTGTTCATCAATGCTACGTATAATTCCCGTCCAAATTTCCGGAAGAGGAGCGACGGATATTTTGTGGCAAAGACCAACTATTAATTCAAACAGTAATTACCGTATTTGTTTTACTACTACCGCTTAATCCACAGCATTCTGGATCTGCCTTGACAATGAACCAATTATCGACACAAGCAAGCGGCGAACAACATTTACCAGACCTATATAGTGACAAAAAAAATCTTTATGTCAAGTAAATAAAAAGGCAAATAAGAAATACTTGAAATTTAAAACGAATGATAATACTAAATCGAGTAAGACGTTCTTAAGGTTAGATAAATGATATAAAACTCTTAATAAGCAACAGTAGCAAATAACAATGAGGATTTGGGGTTTTTTTCATTAATATTATTTTATATTTCTTGTGTCACTAGCCAGTATCCTTCAGGTAAATATAGAACAGCATAACACGGTCAGCGAGCCTCGATATATCAAAATAATAGTCGAAATTAACTTATCTTCCCACAATAACTACGTATCATTTTTTCTTCACTTCATTATTTTATTCTTTTGGTATGAGTGCCTCTACAAAAAGATATCAGTGAGTCGTCCACGGTCACAAGATACTGTTTAAACTCTCAGCAAATACAAAGCACACACAAATAACACAGATAGAGGAATAGATAGTTTATTGACCAGTTTTCAGATTTACGTAAAATCATACCACAGAATCTAAGAACAAAACTCAAACTGAATAAAACTGAACTTTAAGCCTTTCAGTGCTGGGATATATTTTTACTAAGAGTTGGGTATGATTAGACGATTGTATACACATTAGCAAAGGTCTATGGAGGTCAGAAGATTACTGGCCAGAGTCTTCACTATTTTGATCCCCACATGTTTCTTAAACTATATAAAAATCGCTAAATAGTAAACAGAATGAATATGAAAACGCGCCCTTGAACGGAAGGAGTTAAAACAAAACAAATTTGATCCATTAATTGAGATTTAAAGTAACATAAACACTAATTTAAAAAAAACAGGGACTAGTAACATCAAAATGCGTAAACCAAACACTGGGCCATTACTTTAACTACAAAGGCCATGATAAAAGTATCACAATAAATAAAACACCAACCAGTAATGCAAACACGAACTGCAAAGGGTTAGCTAAAAACATGATAACAACTTCAACACTTAATCATACTGTGTCAAAATTTTGTGGATTATTCTACATCGTTCTTTATCATGTTTGCTATTTAAAAGATCGTCCATGCAACCTAGATTAATGTTGTGTCTAACATCAACAGTAATGGGACAAACCTCCACCACAAGCCGTTCAGTCTGTACAGCTCCACAAACCCAGAGTTGCTCCTCTATGGGCAGACCACTTCGCCTTCGCCTGTTCCACCGCCCGCTCGCTATCGCCAGGCTACCCAAACACACGAAAACGAGTGAATGACACTCTAATGCTTTCATTGATTGTGTGGCGGTCTCTATACACACTGTGGAGCGTGAAGGCGTGGTTGATGGTGCGGCACACGGCATATCGCGACCCAGTAGAAACAGGGACACGCTCATGCACTCTCAGCATAAGCTGTTGCATAGAAGGTACAGCGGTGTTAATATAGCCCCTTGTTGTTGTACTCGCGGTTGTGTTAGCTCGGGTGACTATTTCTATACCATACATCAGTGAGTCGTCAAGGAGCCCTTACCTCTCTAATATAATCTTCTTAAAGAATTTGTGCTACCTAAGCATCACCAAGTCGGGGAGAGAAGGGAATCCTGCCTCTGTATAGCACATATCGTTCGGAGTTGACTCCCTCATACTGAACGGTTGCTTAAAGCCCCAATTATATAACTTAATGATCATTGTGTTTCAAGTCAGCTCCCAATTATGACACACACAAACACACCCGCACAAAAACCAAACAAACACACACACACACACACACACACACACACACACACACACACACACACACACACACACACACACACACACACACACACACGAAAAACTATGGAAAAAAGGCAATAAAAACACGAAATAGCACATCTCCCTCTCTTCTCCCCCTTCCCTCCCCACAAAGAAAAACACACAAGTAAGAAAAAATCAGAAGAGAAAAAAAGAAAACGTATCCACTCCCAGAACTGAACCCATCACAAAAACAAAAGAGAAGAAAAAGATAGAAAAGAGTGAGCAAAACGTAAGCAAAATAAACACACAGAAAAATCATCACATTAAACAAAGCATCGTTCAGTTTTCCCCCTCACTCACGCAGGAAAAGAAAAGAAAACGCAAGCAAAAATGTTAAACTCCACCTTCCACGCGACTATGCACAGATGTAACACTAACATTTTGTACACCTCCATTTCCTACACCACTAGCTCAACTCTTCCTTTCCAGATGGCGTTCGAGGCTCAGAGGGAGGAGGAACACTGTCAGGAAGGCCTTGGTCTGAGCCTACATCCCGCCGCTCTTCTCAAGGCTTCAATAGTGTAAGTCCCTCCTCGCTACTCCCTTGCCACGACCCTTTGTCCTACCGTGTCTCCGTGTCTTGGGTGCTTGGGAATTGAAGGTACAACACTTGCCAACCCAAGAGTGCTGAGTGTTACGGAGGTTCTTGCCCTGACTTGCAGCTAACTTTTCTTTTTATTGCGTTTTCTCTCTCTCTCTCTCTCTCTCTCTCTCTCTCTCTCTCTCTCTCTCTCTCTCTCTCTCTCTCTAATGGCTATGCATCCTATAATTGCTTGCAGTTCTCTGTTTGCTCATTATTTCACTCGATGTGTTTTCTTTTCTTCGCGTCTTTATGCATCGGTGTCTTTCCATTATCTAACTTTATCATCTTTTTTTAAGTTTATTTACATTTTCCTTTTTATTATTTTAGTGAGTGTTTCTTTTTTTCCTGTTGCTTTTCACTATTTCACTACACAAGATTTTATCATCTTTCAATAAGTGATATTCTATTCCTTTACTATTTGCACTTCCAACCTCCTGAAATGACGCCTTTATTTTTAGTACTCCTTCATTTTTACATGCCGTATTTGCATTAGGTATGTGACTTTACAGAGCAGCAGAAACAAATACTGTAGCCCTGTATGACGCGTCCCAGGTAAGCACTCTGTTCAGGTAAGTGGACTACACATATACTGCAGTTTGGTAACCTTATTAACCAGGCATTCTCGAGATACGGAAGGGACGAAAAATGTTGCTTTCCCTTACTGATCTCTGACGACCATAAACTCAAACGATTGAATCTCAAGGAAATGTTAATAATGTAAATACTTCTACTCATGTACACACACCAAGGACGAATTCTATACGGAAAGCAATATCAGTAATCTTCACTTCAATAAACAATGGGTTAAAAATGGAAAAGAAATTTCATTCATTCAAAAGAACTTACACATAAAAGAAAAAAAAACATGAAAGTCAAGCAGAGTAAAGATAACGGTCAGAAAATAAATAAATGAAACGCTAAACCCCTTCAGTACCATAACGCGTTTCAATATCTAATCTGCTTACTATTTGGTGATTTTATACAGTTTCAGGAACTTATGTAAGGATTAACATAATGCAGACATTAACCATTAATTATTGACCTCCATAGACCCTTGCTAATGTCAATAAAATGATCTAATTGTACGCAAATCTCAAGGTAAAAATGCGTCCTTGTACTGAAGGGGTCAATTTATGAAAAACCGGACAAATTAAACCAAACCACAAAAAAAACATCAATTATCAAAAAACAATAAAGGAAAACCAGCAAGAGTTGTATAAACACTAAATCAACAAATAAAATGAAAAACTGAGCTGGGAAACATGAGGAACGGCACCACTTCAAGCCAGGCAAACAACGAGGCATGACCTGGCAAAGCAAACATCATTAAAGTGTGGGAAGAAGAAAGAACCAAGCAGAAAAATTTCCATCACCAATCGTTGTTTCAATAAAGGTAAAGGAAAGAGAGCATTAACCCCTTCAGTACCATGGCATATTTCAATCCTTCACTGGGACACATTTTTATTACGAGTTTTGGGTGTAATTAGACGATTTTATGTACTTTAAGAAGATTTTATGGAGGTCAGAAGATCAATGGCCAGAGTTTTCACTATTTCAATTCCCATATAAGTTTCTGAAGATGTATAGAATCACCAAATAGTAAGCAGAATGAATATGAAAACGTATCATAGTTGTGAAGGGATTAATATTCATTCTGTTTACTATTTTGAAAATTTTATACAGTTCCAGAAACTTGTGTAGGGATTAAAATACTGAAGACTCTTGCCATTAATCTTCTAACCTCCATACAATCTTCCCAATGTCAATAAAATGGTCTAATCACACCAAAAATTCATGATAAAAATGTTTTCCAGTACTGAAGAGGTTAAGGTATGCAACACATGGAATGGCACAACAGCTCACCATGTAAACCCAGAGCCATGAATCACACCAAGCAAATATCAACAAAAAAGTATCGGAAAGAGGATAAATACAGGAAAAATTATCATGAGCACTCGTAGTTTGAATGAAGATGAAGACAAACAGTACAAAGTAATACAAGAAATGGTACCACTTCACTCCTAGCAAACACTAAACAGTAAATTAAAAATGCAAATGTAAACAATGAAAAAAAAAGTAAGGACAAACAACAGAAGACAATATAGAATTAAAAAAAAGACAGCAAACACACACACACACACACACACACACACACACACACACACACACACACACACACACACACACACACACACACAGACACACAGAGAGAGAGAGAGAGAGAGAGAGAGAGAGAGAGAGAGAGAGAGAGAGAGAGAGAGAGAGAGAGAGAGAGAGAGAGAGAGAGAGAGAGAGAGAGAGAGAGAGAGAGAGAGAGAGAGAGAGAGAGAGAGAGAGAGAGAGAGAGAGAGAGAGAGAGAGAGAGAGAGAGAGAGAGAGACACAAAAATAGATGAATTAGGAGAGCAAACATCAACAACAGTCTGGAGAAAGGAAAGAATTATAACTCCAAGAAACAGGATCGTTAACCATCACTCCCTCGGTCAAGGTCTCCCAAATGGTCTCACTCGCTCTGAAGTAATGACACACACAGTCGATATCCAGACGTTTTAATGGCTCGATCCACAGGTTGCTGCTGCTGGTTGGTAAGTCACGTTCCTCCCTGGCCTTGGTCCCTCAGTGTCGTGTGTAACACTGGCAATCAATACACGGCTGATCAATAGAGCTATTTTCCTCATTCAGCAACCTCATTTCGTCAGTAATAAAGGAGTTAAGTGAATAAGCGTGATAAGACATGAACTCTCTCAGGCTCCCTTCCTTTTTACGTTGAATATTACTCACTAGTTAGCCCTTAAAGACGTCGTTTTCTTTGGCGCCATGATAAATACCTGTGCCGTGATAGAAAACGGTTTAGTCAGAGTCAGAGAGAACGGGGCAGGATTACTTGCAGGGGAAACAAGTTCATACTTGTTACCATGAAAAAAATATATGGCCTACTGATAGTAATATCATTAAGAAAGCATCAAAAAGTCACTAACTAATATTGAACAAGAACAGAGAAAGGAAGCAAAGAAGCAGCAACAAAAATTATGATTAATGATACGTGCTTATGAAAACGTAGGTGTGTCATTTATTAGGAAACACTGTCCTTTTATCTGCACACGTTACTGTAACTTGAGTGTCCCCTACAGTACTTCCATGGTGTTAATCAAAGCTAAATCAAAATCGTAGCTACAAAACATTACATTGAAACACACACACACACACACACACACACACACACACACACACACACACACATACACACACACACACACACACACACACACACACACACACGATGTTGGGGGACGAAGAAGGTCAAGGGCGATGACCTGACCGACGATAACCTTTCTGACCTCGCCAACACTTCAATTATTCTCTCTCTCTCTCTCTCTCTCTCTCTCTCTCTCTCTCTCTGTCTGTGTGTGTGTGTGTGTGTGTGTGTGTGTGTGTGTGTGTGTGTGTGTGTGTGTGTGTGTGTGTGTGTGTGTGTGTGTGTGTGTGTGTGTGTGTGTAAATGTAATAAAACTTTCATTTTCGTAAAAACTGAGTCTCTTAACATAAACAAGTTGAGCAATATTTTCACGAACATTACCAGATTTATGTAACACGTAACACAGAAAAAAAAAATAATAAAAATGTTGCTGTTCTTCCTTATTTTGTTTTGCTTTTTGCTTTGTTTTGTTTTGCTTTACGTTAAAAATGTTTGGTGGCAATTGTGAAGTTTTCGCCAAATTTGGTTATGTTTACAGATAGAAAAAAAAAGTATTACTGATTCGGCGAAGGAAGGTGTGTGTGTGTGTGTGTGTGTGTGTGTGTGTGTGTGTGTGTGTGTGTGTGTGTGTGTGTGTGTGTGTGTGTGTGTGTGTGTGTGTGTTTGTCAGTCATTTCTTGTCTACAGAAGGTAACTGTTTCTCAGTCAACCCTTCTCTTCCTTCCCTTCTCACCCTTCCCTCTCCTCCCTTCCTTCCCCTGCCTTCCTTCCCTCCGGTTATTATCCTTCCTCACCGATGATATAAATTTTCCCTTGAGTTAATTAAAATATGATCGACTTCTTTTCTTTTGAACCTCCTTTTTCCCAGCCAAACACCAAGACAGGCGTATCCGAGAGACCTCCACCACTCTTGTTAGCATAAATTCATGATCCTTCCGTCACCACCACCACCACCACCACCACCACCACTCTCAAGCTCGTATTCTCAAACACTTCTGTGCTTAACTTCCACAATTTCAAAATGCTTTATTCAAATACATACCAGTTTTTCAAAGTGCTTCATGGTTCTAGAGGCAGAGTGACAAGGTTTCTGCAAGACTAACTGGAAAAATACTCTAGAAAACCCCGCTAATCATCTGCGGTCCTTGAAAAAAGTCGTGGTGAGAGAGCAAAGTGTTTATGAGTACAGCCCTCAGACAGCCTGAAGTGACTGTCAAAGAGGCTGCCAGATAATGACACTCAATGGAGAGAGTACTACTACTACTACTGCTACTCGTACTACTACTACTACTATTACTGCTGCTACTACTACTACTACTACTACTACTACTAGTACTACTACTACTACTACTTCTACGACAAAATAATTACTGCTACAACTACTGATAACAATGAAATTAAAACACACACACACACACACACACACACACACACACACACACACACACGGCTCGGTAGCTCAGTGGTTAGAGCGCTGGCTTCACAAGCCAGAGGACTGGGGTTCGATTCCCCGGCCGGGTGGAGATATTTGGGTGTCTCCTTTCACGTGTAGCCCCTGTTCACCTAGCAGTGAGTAGGTACGGGATGTAAATTTGGGGCTGCCGTGGTACAGTGGAACCATGCGTGCTTTGGGGTCCGAAGGGTCTCCAAGCGCACGGGTTCGAATCCTGTCCACGGTCTGAGTGGAGGTTGGGCTTCCTCACTCAGGGCAACGGTTTCCTAGCGGGTGGGCTTTGAGATAGGAGGTACCCTAAAAAGTATCCCCTTTAGCCCAGAAATTTCCGTGAAAAGCCCACATGGTATAAAAAAAAAAAAATCGAGGAGTTGTGACCTTGTTGTCCCGGTGTGTGGTGTGTGCCTGGTCTCAGACCTATCCGAAGATCGGAACTAATGAGCTCTGAGCTCGTTCCGTAGGGTAACGTCTGGCTGTCTCGTCAGAAACTGCAGCAGATCAAACAGTGAATTACACACACACACTATATATATATATATATATATATATATATATATATATATATATATATATATATATATATTATCGATTGCTGCTCAAATGTCGTTGGCAACAATAACCTTCAATGCTTTCTTTAATTAATGCCCGCTGACTGTGCACTTGCCTCTCACTGGTCACCGGAAATATAGAACACACACACACACACACACACACACATTATCGATTGCTGCTCAAATGTCGCTGGCAACAATAGCTTTCAATGCTTTCTTTAATGCCCGCTGACTGTGCACTTGCCTCTCACTGGTCACCGGAAATATAGAACACAAACACACACACACACACACACACACACACACACCTAGTCTCAGACCTATCCCAAGATCGGAAATAATGAGCTCTGAGCTCGTTCCGTAGGGTAACGTCTGGCTGTCTCGTCAGAGACTGCAGCAGATCAAACAGATCAAACACACACACACAGTCATTCCCTAGCTTCCTGATGAGTTGAATTATTACTTACTGGTAGTTAGTGTGAATAATGTAATTAGGCAGCCTTAAAATGTTGTGTAATCCTCCGTGATCCTTTCTTAATACGAGGACATGAAAATTAATTAAGGCATGGATGTAAATTTTTAAGACTATTTTTATATGTAATGGACACACTGACAAACGAACACACACGCACACACACACACACACACACACACACACACACACACACACACACACACACACAGAGAGAGAGAGAGAGAGAGAGAGAGAGAGAGAGAGAGAGAGAGAGAGAGAGAGAGAGAGAGAGAGAGAGAGAGAGAGAGAGAGAGAGAGAGAGAGAGAGAGAGAGAGAGAATTAAGTCAAAATTTAAAAGTTTTTCATTCACACAATTAATGAGGCCAATCTCACACAACACCCTCCATCGTCAACATAAACATACACACCAAGAAACGCGTAGCGATAACTATCTCAACCCTTCCGGAATAGTGAGGAAAATATTTTTTGAATGGAAACGCTCTCTTATATTTCCAAAACAAAAAATGCAAATTACAGCCTGCGAAGTCTTGTAAAACACCTTGAAAAATATTGAGCATTTACGCGAACAACTATTTTGCAGTTTTAACAGAGAAATGGGAGAAGGAAGAGAAGAGAGGAGGAAGGGATGGAAGGAAGGAAGGAGAGCACGAAGGTCACGGTCAAAATAATGGAGAGAAAAAAAAAAAAGGAAAACGAACTAGGAATCATAGAACAAAAATCTAAATTCTATAATATTAATTGATAAAGAAAAAATATACGTAGAATTCTCCACTGTGATCACACCCCTAACAAAAAAATTCAGTTCAAAAAATGAAATCAACAGTGACCTTACGATATTTGCAAACCACGATTCTAAAATAGAGATGTACTTTATCACTGACCTTTCATTGTGTCGTGAACCTTTAGAGTCCTGTGTCCGTGTGTGTGTGTGTGTGTGTGTGTATAGAAATGTACTTTATCACTGACCTTTCATTGTTTCGTGAACCTTTAGAGTCCTTTCTCCGTGTGTGTGTGTGTGTGTGTGTGTGTGTGTGTGTGTGTGTGTGTGTGTGTGTGTGTGTGTGTGTGTGTGTGTGTGTGTGTGTGTGTGTGTGTGTGTGTGTGTGTGTGTGTGTCTCACTGTTTGATCTGCTGCAGTCTTTGACGAGACAGCCAGACGTTACCCTACGGAATAAGCTCAGAGCTCACTATTTCCGATATTCGGATAGCAGGGAGAAGACGGAGTATCTGAATTTTAATGGTCGACAGGAGAGTGAAGTATGGATGCAAGATATGAAGTTAAAGGGTGTGAAGGAGTTCAGATACTTGGGCTCTCATATATCAGCGGACGGCAACCTGGATGGAGAGATCATTCACCGTATCCAATCGGGCTGGAAGAATTGGAAAAGAACAACTGGAGTGCTCTGTGACCGAAAAATTAGTGCAAGAGTAAAGGGAAAAGTGTTCAAATCGGTGGTTAGACCTGCCATGTTATATGGTGCGGAGACGTGGCCAATAAAGAAAGCACAGGAGAATAAGTTGGAGGTTGCTGAGATGAGAATGTTAAGGTGGATGCTTGGGGTGACAAGGAGGGATAAAGTGAGAAACAATTTTATAAGAGGAACAGCCAAAGTAACGGAGGTGACAAAGAAAGTACAAGAAAGGAGAATGCGATGGTTCGGTCATATCAAAAGGCGAGAAGAAGGATATGTCGGCAGAAGGATATTGGATATGGAAGTGGAGGGAAGAAGACGACGTGGCAGGCCAAAGAAAAGATGGAAGGATCGTATTGGAGAGGACCTGAGGGAGAGAGGATTGAGTGGAGAGGAGTTTGGGGACAGAGCCTTGTGGAGAAGACTAGTGAGGAACAGCGACCCCATATGAACATGGGAGCAGCTGCAGAAGAAGAAGGATAGGCCTGAGACCAGGCACACACCACACACCGGGACAACAAGGTCACAACTCCTCGATTTACATCCCGTACCTACTCACTGCTAGGTGAACAGGGGCTACACGTGAAAGGAGACACACCCAAATATCTCCACCCGGCCGGGGAATCGAACCCCGGTCCTCTGGCTTGTGAAGCCAGTGCTCTAACCACTGAGCTACTGAGCTACTGTGTGTGTGTGTGTGTGTGTGTGTGTGTGTGTGTGTGTGTGTGTGTGTGTGTGTGTGTGTGTGTGTGTGTGTGTGTGTGTGTGTGTGTGTAGGTCAAGTTCTTAAAAATAGCATGACAGTCAAAACAAGTGTTGGCTCTCACCTGCTCTTTACCGAGGAAACTGCACCGCGTTAATTAATAAGCACTGGCCGCACCACTGACGCCAGGTGTTTGTTTGTGCCACCTCATGTTAATGGCGCGTCCATGTGCGTGTGTTCAAGAGGTAAATAATGACGATAATAATAATGGTACTCTTGTTGTTGCTATGGTGGTGGTGGTGGTGGTGGTGGTGGTAGTTTTGTTATCGTGTTTTCTTTTGGTGTTGTTGCTGTTGCTGTTAAAGTTTCTATCACGTCTGTTGACTATTTTGTTCTTCTTTCCAAGTGATTTTTTTTCTTTTTTTAGCTTTTCATTTCCTCTAACATTTCAATAAAGTGCCTGACAGATTTCGACACACAAACTCAGGAGCTTTCTTCATTTCCTTTTATATATTTTCTTGCAACATCACCACCACCACCACCACCACCACCCCCATCACTATTGCGCTGCGAGGAAGCGTGTGTAATCTCCACACAAAACTAATAAATCTCTTCCCTAGCAGAGGCACTTTCCGTCTCTAAACTTTCCTACCACTACAAACACAAACAAATCAAATCTACCGATACATTTCCTTCCTCGTGTCAGATCTGCACGTACATTAATAAAGCAGAGGGAAATCACGACTCCATTTCTACTAGACACCTTTCCTGTCACTCAACCTCCTCTCCAGCACAAACCCCAATAAATAACAGAGGTTTTAACGATACACTCCCTCGCCTGTGTCAGTGGAGCACCTTTATTGAAGTGGCTCGTGTTGCTATAAAAGGAAGGAAATGATTGACGGAACAAGACTCCATTCTCTCTAATGCTGCATCAAAACACGCGTAAAGTCCAATACATCAAAGGAGGGAAGGAGTCTCATAGGCGGGTTCGTGGCTGTCCAGAGACTCAGTAAATCAGGATGAGTGTTTCGCGCCAAAAATAGAATGAATGGAGGGTTGGCCAGCAAAGGATGAAACTCTAGACACCTTTGATACTCAGGAAACTTTATGCCATCGAGCCGTGCAACACACAGCTCAAGGGAGAAGGGAGGCGATCGATGCCTCAGCCTGTTGTGGTGGTGGTGATGGTGGTGGTGGTGGTGGTGGTGGTGACAGAGTATGAATGCTTATAAAGTAATCAGGCTCTGTGTTACGTAAATGACGAAAATGGTATTAACAAACATGGAAAACATTCTAAGAGCTTCATTAATGGAAGTGACATGAATAGAGCAGCTGTCAGTCACACAAGACCCTGCCGTGATTCAAAGGCGGCTGCGAACTCTTATGATTGAGCGTGAAAACCATAACTGATCAAAGATGTAAGGAGTATGTAGATTCTGAAACACTTCTGCACAACATCCCGACTCTAATAGAAGGTATACAAGCTTTTAAGGTGTCTTTTAATCCCTTTAGTACCACGACGCGTTTCCATATTAATTCTGCTTAGTATATGGTGATTTTTTTACAGCTTCAGAAACGTATGTGGAGGATTAAAATGGTGAAGATTATGGCCATTAATCTTCTGACCTCCATAAATAAAATGGTCTAATTGTACACAAATTTCAAGGATAAAATGTTTCCCATTACTGAAGGCTTAAATAAATTAACAAGACTTCCGCATTAGTAACATGATAAACGATTTTGAAAAACTGGTCAACCATCTCTGTGGCTTTTGAATATAGTCGTGATGAGACAGAAAGGTGAAATGGTCTAATCATACACAAATCTCAAGGAAAAAAATGTGACCCAGTACTGAAGGATTACAGGTTATACTGATGAATTAACAAAACTTCCGCATTAGTAACATGATAAACGCTCTTGAGAAACTGGTCAATCATCTCTGTGGCTTTTGAATATAGTCGTGGTGAGACAGGAAGGAGTTTCAATATATGAAGTTAACTATGTACCGTATGTTCCCCAGACGGACTTCCCTCATGAAGATTCCACACACAAGATTCTAGTAAAGTCATCATCTCTGTGTTTGGTTAGGGTAAGGTTAGGCTGAGGGATTATCAAGGGATTTACAATTTTGAGGTTAAAATTTTGATGGAGGAACACAGATAATACATAATTCTCTTCTGAAAAGTTTACATGATTAAGAAATAAAATGAAAAAGTTGTAATCAGGGGAAGGGATGAAAAGAAAGAAATCAAATATATAACAGAGAATAACAGAGAGAGAGAGAGAGAGAGAGAGAGAGAGAGAGAGAGAGAGAGAGAGAGAGAGAGAGAGAGAGAGAGAGAGAGAGAGAGAGAGAGAGAGACAGACAGACAGACAGACAGACAGACAGACAGACAGACAGACAGACAGACAGACAGAGAGAGAGAGAGAGAGAGAGAGAGAGAGAGAGAGAGAGAGAGAGAGAGAGAGAGAGAGAGAGAGAGAGAGAGAGAGAGAGAGAGAGAGAGAGAGAGAGAGAGAGAGAGAGAGAGAGAGAGAGAGAGAGAGAGAGAGAAAGAGACAGACAGACAGACAGACAGACAGACAGACAGACAGACAGAGAGAGAGAGAGAGAGAGAGAGAGAGAGAGAGAGAGAGAGAGAGAGAGAGAGAGAGAGAGAGAGAGAGAGAGAGAGAGAGAGAGAGAGAGAGAGAGAGAGAGAGAGAGAGAGAGAGAGAGAGAGAGAGGAGATTAAGAACAGGTACGATCTGGTT
The DNA here is from genome assembly GCF_017591435.1 of Portunus trituberculatus. Classification (NCBI taxonomy): domain Eukaryota; kingdom Metazoa; phylum Arthropoda; class Malacostraca; order Decapoda; family Portunidae; genus Portunus; species Portunus trituberculatus. Next base: position 27,930,986 of record NC_059296.1, on the reverse strand, counting down.
AGAGAGAACAAAAGTGACACGTGCCAAGAAATCATAAACAAAAAATGAGAGCAGATAAAACTCTATCAGAAAACTGTAAAAGAATGAAAACCAGCGAGACACAAAACAGAGGAACAGAACAGCATGCAAGAAAAATACAGCATACAATATAAAAATACGACACAACACGACACAACACAGCACAGCACGGCACAGCACAGCACAGCACAGCAACAAGCGGGGGATTATTATGCATGCATGAAAGACAGAAAAGTGGAAAGAATAATTTGATGAAAGGTAGAGAGGTGGAAATAAACAAAAAATAAATAAATAAATAACGAGAGCTTTGAACCGGAAAAAAAAAAAGGAAAAAGTATATGATGAAGGGAAGATTGATTAGTATTTCCTCTTTTTCAATTATTCTTCCCTTTTTCCCACCTTTTGTCATCTGTCCGTCACTGAATTGACTGACCTCGTATATTAATTAACAGGGAAAGGTCAGAGGAGGTCGGCGGGAGGTCACCGTTCAAGGGCAGTATAGAAGGTTTCAATAACTGCAACTTAATCCATTTTTCACTTTTTTATTCAGCTTATAGTTAGACGGATTATTCATCATCATCATCGTCATTATTACAACCACCACCACCATTATCTCAGTCACTATTAATTGCTAAAAAGAAAAGTGAAGCTGCGTAATAAAGGGCAACGATGAAAGTAGTAGTAGTAGTAGTAGTAGTAGTAGTAGTAGTAGAAGTAGTAGTAGATGTTATTCTTATAGTATTGTTGTTGTTGTTGTCGTTGTTGGTAGTAGTAGTAGTAGTAGTAGTAGTAGTAGTAGTAGTAGTAGTAGTAGTAGTAGTAAAATTAGAAGTAGTAGTAGATGTTGTTATAGTATTGTTGTCGTTGTTGTTGTTGTTGTTGGTAGTAGTAGTAGTAGTAGTAGTAGTAGTAGTAGTAGTAGTAGTAGTAGTAGTAGTAGTAGTAGCAGCAGCAGCAGTAATAGGATGAGTAACAGCGTGGGAAGAGTAAAAGAAGTGGCAGCAGTAGCACCAGTAATAACAGCAACAGTAACAGTGCTCGATGTAAAAGCATGACCAGTATAGTACAATGGCAACAAAAGAACTAACATGTTACGCTCTCTCCAGCAACAGCAGCAGAAGCAACAGAAGCAGTAGTAATAGCAGTTGCCGTATTACCAACACTACTAATAATTTACTCCCACCGTCATCCCGCATTCCTCGCCGGTCGTCACACGCAACTCAAAATGATAATGGTCACCGCTGCTCGCAACACTCACCCACAAAAACGCGGGGAGTGGAGGGAGAGAATAAAATAATCACTTCCTCCCCTGGTATGCATATTTCTACTACCACTGCTGCTGATGATGATGTTAATAAAAAAGACCAGGATTTGTCTGATTTTACAACTCACTGCCTCAACAAGATTACAGCACGGGTTCAAAGAGGGGTAAAGGTTATTTCAAACTGAAGGGAGGTTTACCAAGTGACTACCAAGAGGCGTGTTACTTCACATACAATACGGACTCAGACACCATAAGCAAAAGGTCTTATTGAGGACCGGCAAACTTGATCGTAGAGAGGAAAGTTCACACACTCGTAACGGTGATTGCTGACTGTGAATGAGATTTACTTGATTTAAGTCCATATCACTTGCAATAGACATATTATTCATTCATTACTGGGACACATTTTTACCTTGAGTTTAGTGTGATTAGGCAATTTCATGTACATCAGGAAGTGTCTATGGAGGTCAAAAGATTAATGGCCAGTCTTCACTACTTTAATCCCCACGTAAGTTTCTGAAGCTGTGTAAAATCAAATAGTAAACAGAATATGAAAACATGTCCTGGTACTGAAGAGGTTAATATACAAGAGACACGATTTATCATTATCATACATAAGACGACAATCAAACTTCACAATCTTATGTAGGTTATTCCAGGCTGTGTGTGAGGTTTACTTGATAGAATCTGACTCCATATCTCTGTGCTACTTCATGTCCCATTCCAGACGGTAGGGTGAATGTACAAATAAGAGGCGCTGCGTGACTCGATCTGGGGAACATGTTGGGTATAAATTGAACTGGTGTTATTATATTAGTATATATAATTAATTCGAGGGTAAGACAGTAATCAACGTGATGGTAACATATAATAATAATAAAACACGTCAACATTAATTTCAAAATAAATACATCTAGAAAAAATAATTACTCTGCATGACGGAGAGTAATAAAAACGTCAAAAGAAACCATTATTGGAAAACATACTGCAAGTCCAATATTGTAATGACAAACACAAACAACGTGGAACAATAAACAAAACGATGAAGACACATGATGAGTGATGGCAACAGGAAATACTCGAAACGACAAGGGTAAACAAACACCAGCGTCGAGTGATGCATGGAGTGGAAGTAAAGAAACACCGTGAAAATACCACAAAATGAGGATTAGAAAAGTAGGAGAAAAAAGGCGGGAACATAGCAGTGTAATCAAGCATTCCAGACATTTCCCGCCTCTTGCTGCCGCCGAGACGAGCCGCCAGGTGTAAGGATAAAAAGGAATACAAAGAAAAGTCAAACACCAACAGATCTTTTGGTACTTTTCGAGACTACTTCCAACTAGCTACTGGGAAGAGAGACAGGAGAGTACAGGAGAAGGCTCCTCCCCACCCACCGCTCTCTCCAACTTTCGCTGGCAAGCAAAATAGTCAGGGAAAGTACCATGCAGTATGGGAAAAACTGACATGGAATTTTCACAGGAAAGAATGAAAGATTTTACTACTATTCACCCTACGGTGAATTCTACATGTTTATCTGAAAAGAGGAAAGAAAACAGTAATAACAATAATATCGTGTTTAATTATTCGGACAATGTTACGTTCACCGGTTAAATGGGTAAGATTGGCATAAACAATAACAATAAAAAAAAAACACTGGAGGTTCAACTGGTGAGGATATGCAAAGGGGAGCACTTAAGAAGCTATTTAATAACCCAATAACAAAACACACATGAAAATGACATACACATATAGATATAACACACAAATAAATATAACAAAGAACCCAACTTAACAATACCTAACAATAATACTAATCCTATATGGAGGCAATGTGAAAAAAACGGGACGAGGGGAAGTGATACTTATGAGGTGTCGCAGTGGTGAAGTGCTGGGTGATGTGGATCCCACGGTATTCCAAGAGGCGTTGTGTTCACTGGTTGAGGCCTTGACCTCGACTGACTTCCAAAAATCAGGGAGCTCGCTTAACACTTCCGCTTGAGTCGAATGGGGCCGCGTGAATCCAACTTCGGGACAGTAGCGGGGCTTCATGAGACGGTGACGTGGAGGGGAGGTGGAGAGGTGGCGAACGAGGTAGCAAGCGGAGGAGGTGATGGTAGTGGAGTATGTTACGGGCGGGCCGTAACATTTCCTCCCCCCTATGATGATGTTGTCCACCCCCTTGATATGGTGGACTTCCAAGTTGAAGGGTTGAGTTAACAAAGCCCACCTAAGAATGCGTTGGTTTCGGTTCTTCATGGCGTGAAGGAAGGCCAAAGGGTTGTGATCGGTGAAGACCTTCGTAGTTTGAGGGCCAGGATGAAGGTAGCACTCAAAACGTTGGAGCGCCAGGACGAGTGCCAGAGCCTCCTTCTCGATGGTGGAGTAGTTGAGTTGGTGTTTCTTCAGCTTGGCGGAGTGATAGGCGATGGGATGGAGGATGCCGCTTGTGGGGTCCGCTTGTAGGAGGACAGCACCCACTCCAACTCCACTCGCGTCCACTTGTAGATGGAAGGGGCGGGAGTGATCTGGCGTCCAGACCACTGGCTCCGAGGAGAGGAACGCCTTAAGATGTTGGAAGGCTTGGTCGCAGGTCGGGGTCCAGTGGAAGGGGACGGAAGTGCTGATAAGGTCCGTCAGGGGGACGGCCAGGGTGGAGAAGTTCCTACAGAACCGTCTGTAGAAACCGGCCATCCCCAAGAACCTCATGAGAGCTTTCCTGGTGGTAGGGACAGGGAAGCCAAGGATGGCCTCCACGTTTGCTCTCTTGGGGCAAACCTTGCCGTTCCCCACCACATGTCCCAGGTAGACCACCGTGGACTTCCCGAAGGTGGACTTGGCCAGGTTGATCATAAGACCGGCTTCCTGCAACCGACCCATCAGCCTCCGGGTAAGGGCCCTACGCAGTCCAGAACGATCTTTTCGAAGGGCTCCGTCTGAACTGGAATAGGCGTCAGAGGAGCTGGCACAAAGCGTTCGTTAGGCTTACCCACAATTTGACATATATAACTTATTTTTACATAGTGTGACACATCTTTTTTCATTCCTGGCCAAAATAAATGTTGAAGAGCCTTCTTGTAGGTTTTTTGGATGTCTAGATGACCTGACAATCCATCATGAGCTAGTTATATAATGGCTGGTCTTACAGACAAGGGGATGACAACTTGATGTGTTTCTGACCAGGTGTCTAGTTATTTCAGTTCAGGGGGTCTGTAGGCACACATCATGACTCCTTCCTGATAATAAAAACAAGGCAATTTAGACATATCTTTTGTCTCACTGGCAACATGTCTGATCTTAGCCAAAGTGAGATCCTGTTCCTGAGCATTAATCAAATTCTCCTTTGAAATGATGTTATTGTACAAGTTGTCAGTAGAGGCAATCATTGGTGGAGGAGGTGGTGAAAGGGCAGGGGACTTGGACTGAGACCTGGTGACTGCACACACTGGGAAGAAGTGAGGGGATGTTTCGTCCAGGGTCTTAGTGGGACTTTCTGTTAAGGGAGAATCAAGAACAATTAAGTTTGGAACAGCCAAGTTACCCGCAAGATCATTACCCAGTACAAGATGTACCCCGGTACTGGCAGTTCACCAGGTTTAATGGCTACCTCAACCTCTCCTGAAATGAAAGGGCACTGTAAGCTAATATTAGCCAAGGGATAGGAGAGCTGTGATTCGAGACCTGTAAGGATCACCTTCTCCCAGTGAAAGCCTGTTTGATGTTAGGGATGACATCTTCCCTTAAGATGGATTGGGCAGCACCTGTATCACGCAGAACCTTGACATTTATTGCCTTGTCTTTACCATCAGTCAGGGACACTTTACCTTGATACATGTACGAGTCATAAAGTTCTAGAGGAGAGTTGACAGGGTTAGCTAGGGCCACTGGTTTCTTGTTCTCAAATGTGTTAGGTTTAGGGGCCACAAAAGAAAGTTGACGTTGAGAGGCCTTGCAATTTGGGTGTCTACATTTTTGGATCGTGTGACCTGGTTTCTTACAGTATGTACACCAGGGGAATTATATGCATTTGGCGAGAATCCGGTCGGCTTACCACCCGCCCCCAAAACCTTCCCCAAAGGAGGACCTAACATTAGATGGTGAACCACGACCTCTACTACCCAGGGATCCCATCAACAAAGCAAAGGCATCAGCCACTTTAGCGGCAGACATAAGATCACTCTCTCCCGTTCTTCCACATGCCTCAGAATATTAAAGGGTAACTTGTTCTTCCATTCTTCCAGGACCATTAGATTGAGCAACTCCGAAAAGGTGGTAATGTTAAGGGCGGCTAACCATTTCTTAAATTGTCTTAGTTTCTCACTAGCAAATTCAACATAGGTGTGAGAGTCTGGTTTCACATACTTTCGGAACTGTTGTCTGTATCCATCAGAAGTGATAGAGTAGGCGTCTAGAATGTTACCTTTGATCTCTTCATATTCTACCTCATCACTAAGGCCGTTGTATACCCTATAAGCTTTTCCTACTAGCTTAGGGACAAGGAGAGACACCCACTGATCCTTGGGCCATTTATTCCTATTAGCAATGCTCTCAAAAGCGCGAAATGACCCGTCAACATCAGATTCATCAAAAGGGGGAACTAGCGGAGCAGCTGTAGCAGGATTAAAGCTTGCTAACTTTTTCTTTATATCTATTTCTTCCCTCTAAACTTAGCGTCATTTCGTAGGGTTAACTCCTGAATTTCTAACTCTTTCTCCTGCCTTTTAAGTTGTAACTGAAATTCTCTCTCTTTTTTCTTTCTTTTTCTGTAGTTAGCTTTTTTTTTCTGCCTGTAGTTGCATTTCTTTCTCTTCTTTTCTGCCTGTAGTTGCATTTGTTTTTGTTTTCATGCATCCGGTATTCTAGTCTAAGCTTCTCAATTTCCCACTGACTTATCCTACTCTTATCCTGTTCTTCCTGGGGACTGTGTATTATAGTCCTCGTAGAGGCTGCTGACATGGGAGTTAACTCTTCTATGGCATTTCCTAGCAACTGACCTTCTTGCACTAGATGTTCAACAACTACATTCTTAATGACCTCTTTAGTCATCTGAGATGTGATGGGAACATCAAAATGTTTAGCGATGGCTTTCCATTGGTTCTTTTTTTATATTAGCATCTTTAAGTTGTTCCAGAGAAGGGTCAGCACAAAAATCTTCAACGTTAAACTGAGCGGAAGCCATATTAAGTAGATGTTAAACAACAACAACAAAAAAAATGATAAGCGAATTACTTAAGTGAGGAACTTGGCAGAGTGATAATAAAGGCAACCTTGGAAATTACCTAGATTATACTTAAGTAAACACTTATGAGTACAATCACTAATGAGGGGTAAACTAGAGAATTACGGCATTAAGAGGGATCCGGATTACTCTAGTTACGAGACTTGAGAGTGAGGAGCGAATTGTACTGAGACTTGTTATTGATAAGGAGGCGGATTAGTCTGAGAGACTAGTTAAAATGGCCAATTCTAACTAGCGAGAAAAATGATCCGCGAAGTGAGGGATTGAGGGTTCGCATGAACATATGATGATCCCAACACTTGGATAACACTTATTACACACCTGCCTATGTGCAAAAATAGAGATAAGTGCTATCGGTGAACACGCCTTTCTACCTGGTTTCCTGCTCTACCACTGCTATGCGATACCAATGAAAGTCACGAAGCACTTTTAACCCAAAAGGAGCCACTTGATCGCACAAAGGTAAATTTAAACCACACGCAGAGTAAGTCACAGAAAAAAACACATCAAAGTCACAACACCACAGAAACACAAAAAAATAATGTAATCACAGAAAAAAAGTCACTGGAAAAATGGAACACTGAACATGGGTTATAATGGTCCTGTCACGGTCGCCAATTGTTACGTTCACCGGTTAAATGGGTAAGATTGGCATCGGGGAGCCGGTGAACAATAACAATAAAAAAAAACACTGCAGGTTCAACTGGTGAGGAAATGCAAAGGGGCACTTTAAAAGCTATTTAATAACCCAATGACAATGAAACTGACATACACATATAGATATAACATGAAACACATGAAACTGACATACACACACACACACACACACACACATATATATATATATATATAACACAGAAATAAATACAACAGTAAAGAACCCAACTTAATACCTAACAATAATACTAATCCTATATGGAGGCAATGTGGAAAACACGGACGAGGGAAGTGATACTTATGAGGTGTCGCAGTGGTGAAGTGCTGGGTGATGTAGATCGCAAGGTATTCCAAGAGGCGTTGTGTTCACTAGTTGAGGCCTTGACCTCGACTGACTTCCAGAAAATCAGGAGCTGCTTAACACTTCCGCTTGAGTCGAATGGGGCCGCGTGAATCCAACTTCGGGACAGTAGCGGGGCTTCATGAGACGGTGACTCCACGTTCATGAGACGGTGATGTGGAAGGGAGGTGGAGAGGTGGCGAACGAGGTAGCAAGTGGAGGAGGTGATGGTAGTGGAGTATGTTACGGGCAGGCCGTAACAACAAGAAGAGAGCTTGCTGCGGGTTATCTTTTAAATATTTGTCATTTTTATTTTTGAATGATGCAATGGAAGTGCTGTTTACAATTTCTGAAGGAAGCTTATTTCAGTTATTAACAATTTTGTTAAAATAAAAGTGCTTGGTCTCGTGGGATTTTAAGCGTTTTGGTGTAATCTTAAATCCATTATTCCTTATCATGTTAAAACTTGGAATGATTAATGATAGAATAATTATTAGCTTCAAGGTTGTTATATCCCTTAAAAAAATTTTGAAAACTTATCCTCTTATCCTGCGCTTCGTTAAGCTGAATAGATTTAATGCCTCCAGTCGTTCCTCATACAGTTTATTTCTCAATCTCTGAATCATTCTAGTAACTCTACGTTGCATCATTTCCAGTTTTCAATGTCTTTTATGTAATATGGTGACCAGAACTGCACACAGTATTCAAGCTGAGGACGCACCAGTGAGTTATATAGAGCAAGTATAACCTTTTCAGATTTAAATTCTTCCAATGAATCTTACTAATTTATTTGCTGTCTTCACTGTTTCTCTGCAGTGCTGACATTTTTATTCTCACCACTTGCCAGAGACACATTATTCATCACGTATTTTCCTTGTACATTGTTATTTCCTATGTCTAAGACCTTGCACTTTTCGCTATTGAATTTCATCTGCCATTTTTCTGCCCGAAATGTTGATTCATTGATATCACACTATGGAGGAGGAGGAGGAGGAGGAGGAGGAGGAGGAGGAGGAGGAGGAGGAGGAGGAGGAGGAGGAGGAGGAGGAGGAGGAGGAGGAAGAATACTAACACAAATGAACACAAAGGAAAATCAAACATAAACATCCCAGTTGATCCTCGTGGAGTTGTCTGTGAGGATTATATAGAGATAAATAGAATGGCACAGGCGAAGACTCCTCCCCTGCACCGCTTCTTCCTCCAGCCAGAACTAGTGAAAAAGAACAAAATAAGCAAAGAAAAATGAATAACAGCGACATTCCGTACGCAACACGAGACAATTTTAAATGCAATATGTTACAACTGCGGAGGAGGAAGAGAAGGAGAAGGAATACAAAGGAATACAAATGAAATCCAGAAAGCAACAAACCCTTAACCCTTTGATTACCATGACGCGTGTTCCATACTCATTCTGGTTACTATTTGGTGATTTTATACACCTTCAGAAACATATGTGATGATTAGAATAGTGAAGACTGTGGCCATTAACCTTCTGACCTCCATAGGCCCTTCCTAATGTCAATAAAATCGTTTTCTCATCCCCAAAAAATCAAGGTAAAGATGCGTCTTAGTATTGAAAGGGTTAAGTCCTTACAAGGCTGTTTGTGTAGCTACTCTATTCTATTAGTGACAGAAGTAAGATAGAGAGAGACAGGAGAGCAGAGTGAGAGAGACACGATACCAGGAGAAAAAGAAAAAGGAGAATGGGAAGAAGGGGGATGAGGAGAAAGAAAAGAAGGAAAAAGAAAAGGAAAAGGAGAAAGAGAAGAAGTAAGGACACGATAGACACAGACAAAATCAACTTCCTGGCCATTAATCCTTCCAAAATAGCTTAGGATTCAATGGACTGTCGTATCTAAAGTGAGTGATACAGCGTGGTAAAAGACAACAGCTTCACCTCACCGTCTGAATATTTTCTTTGCCTGAGTGTGATAGGAAGGGAAAGAAAAATCATACAGCACTCAGAGGTTGTATGGAAGAAGAACAACAACAGAAACAAGAACATGAATAAGAACAAGAAGAACAAGAAGGAAAAGAAGGAAAAGAACAAGAATGAAGGAAAGAACAAAAACAAAAAAGAAAAAGAAATAAAGTAAGAAAGAAAATAAAGGGGAAAGAGGAGAAAGAGGAGGACGAAGAAGAGGAAGAAGAGCAGGAGGAAGAGGAGAAGAAGAAGGAGGAGAAGGAGGAGAAGGAGAAGGAGGAGGAGGAGGAGGAGGACGAGGAGGATACTTTAAGAGAGAAGTGACGGAAAGGTCAGAAAGAGGACAGGTAGAGGACTCAGAGAGAGAGAGAGAGAGAGAGAGAGAGAGAGAGAGAGAGAGAGAGAGAGAGAGAGAGAGAGAGAGAGAGAGAGAGAGAGAGAGAGAGAGAGAGAGAGAGAGAATCTCCTGGAGGTGCAGGGTCTGACAGATCATGTCACCTTCCCCACACATGAACGAGGAGGGACATTAGACCCTGTCATCTCAGACTACCAGGAAGACAAGCTTCAGTGTCATCAGCTGGGGCTCGTGGGCAGCTCTGACCATCACGCTGTACTGACACAGCTGGAAGTGGGCGTGGCTCAGGACGAGGCCACCACCCGCACCATCTGGCTGTGGAACAAAGCAGACTGGGCTTCCCTGCGCCGCGACCTGACCCACACCCCATGGGCCACTCTGCTACAGGGAGGAGCAGAGAGTGAAGCACTTGCACTCACCTCTCACCTTCTCGCCCTCCAGAGACGCCACGTCCCACACAGGGAATACACCACCAGATCGACGGATCAGCCATGGTTTGGCTACCGTTGCCGTGTTGCTGCCGAGGCAAAGTATGCTGCCTGGCTCCGCTACAAGAGGAACCCGACTCGGCGCAACAAGGACCTGCACAGGGCTGCATGCAGGAGGATGGTGGTAACCAGCAAGTGGGCCTTAAAAAAGTGGGAGGAAAGCCTGCGCCGGAAACTGTGTGGCACTGGCGTAGGAAACAAAACTTGGTGGTCTCTTGTTAAGGACAAACAAGGAACTGGCCACCAAGAATCCATCCCTCCCTCAGCAAGCAGGACGGTACTGTCGCCACCAGCAGTAAGGAGAGGGCACAGTTGCTGGCTTCCTTGTTTGCTGGAAAAATGAAGGTCGGGAATCCACAGCAGCCACCGCCTCAGCTGGTCCAGCAATGTGAGAAGACTGTCACCATGGTGGAGGTGACGCATCAGCAGGTGAAGCGATTATTGCGGGGCTGGACACACAGAAAGCCACCGGCCCTGATGACATCAGCCCGCACCTGCTGAAGCGATGCTCCCAGGAACTGGCTGCCCCTCTCACCCAAGTCTTCACAACTTGTGTACGGGAAAACGTCTGGCCTTCAGTGTGGAAGGAGGCTCGAGTAGTTCCTGCACACAAAAAGCTCCAGGACGGACCCAAAAACTACAGACCCATATCCCTGTTGTCAGTGGTGGGTAAAGTGTTTGAGAGGGTCGTGGCAGAGGTGGTGTGTAGCCATCTCAAGGACAATGCCCTCCTCTCAGACCAACAGTTTGGGTTCAGACCTGGAAGGTCAACCTCCGACCTAATGATGCTTCTCACCAGGCATTGGCAGGACGCCCTCGACGACGGCAAGGACACTATAGTGGTTGCTTTGGACATAGCAGGAGCTTTTGATAAAGTATGGCACAACGGATTACTAGAAAAGCTTCGTGCTAAAGGCATCCAGGGTGGCTTGCTACGACTCTTGGGAAATTACCTGCAGGACAGAAGCCTCAAGGTGGTTGTCAACGGGCAAACATCTGAGTCCCTGCCTGTGGAGGCATCAGTGCCACAGGGTTCAATTCTTGGCCCACTCCTGTGGAATATCTACGTGGATGATCTTCTCCAGCTACTGCCAGGAGTCATGGCCTATGCTGATGACTGCACCCTCTCCTATACCTATCCACGCCAGGACAGTGGGCGGGCTGCTGAGGCCATCAATCAGCAGCTACGAGTGATAAAGGAGTGGGGTGCTCGCTGGCAAGTGACATTCGCGCCGGAGAAGACACAAGCAATGGTTGTCTCTCGGTCCCCAGCCGCCATGGCAGCAATGGCAGGAAAGTTGTCTTTTGGCGCTGCTGCTCTCCCACTCCAAGATGACGTCAAGATACTTGGAGTGGAGGTGGATCGAGGGCTGAGGTTTGACAGGCATGTCAAAACCATTGCCAAGAAAGCCTCTCACAGGATCTCCGCTCTCAGAAGGATCGCCAGTTTCCTCGACAGGAAGGGGAGACTGCTGCTGTACAAGGCACAGGTGCGGCCCCACCTTGAATACGCAGCTCTCTCCTGGATGTCCTGTGCCGCCACACACAGAAGGAGACTGGACAGCATCCAACGCCGCGCCATACGGCTAGTAGATGCTGCACTACCACCTCACCCAGAGCCTGAGCGTCCCCTTGATTCACTGGAACACCGCAGAGACGTGGCGGCGATCGTAGTGTTCCATAAGGCACAGGTGCAAAGAGTGCCACATCTGGCAGGGCTGCGTCATCCTCTAAGAGTCACCGCACGGAGCACGAGAACGGTGCTCAATGGTGGTGACGCCGTAGAGGTGCCGCGATCCCACGGGTGTCAGCATCAACGCACCTTCGCAGGACGCG
>NC_059296.1:27906368-27913868 GCF_017591435.1 Portunus trituberculatus | reverse complement strand
AAGGAAAGGGGGAGGGGGAGGGGAAGGGGTTGAGATGGGAGGGGAGGGGAGGGGAGAGGAGGAGGAAGGGGGAGGGATGAGGAGAGGAGGGAGGGTATACAAAAGAATAAGAAAAAGAAATTTGGTCTTGTCTCGGTTCTTTGATGATAAAGAAAACGAAGTCTAGTTAGTGTACGCTTGGTTACCGCGATAGAGACACTTAATCAGTTTGGCTCAGTTCACGCTTACCGTCACATTCTTCGGACCTGTTATGTAGCTCACTAAGAACTCCCCGCTTTAATCTAGGGGTGAAGGTACAGTAAAAAATGAACGTAAGAAAAATAAATAAACGCGCATGAATCTAAAACCAATCGTGAACCAAGATATTTCATGCAAGGTATTGACAGGGACGAATTTCGAAGTTTCAGTTTGTTTGCAGATAAATAAATAAACAGCCAGCAAGGGTTGCCACGATACCAAGGTGAGGCGAGAAGCGCTCCATTCCCATTCACCATTGGATACGTCTCGGGGGGCGTCACTACGTTTTCAGGTCGCGTGTAGCCTGACTGTTGTTTGAGAAGAAGATATAGTAAAAAAAAAATTGAAATAAAAAAAAAACTTTGGATCTTGCTTGTTAGAGAGAGAGAGAGAGAGAGAGAGAGAGAGAGAGAGAGAGAGAGAGAGAGAGAGAGAGAGAGAGAGAGAGAAAAAGAGATACACTGAAAGCGCCAGTCCCTGAGGAGGACAATCCGAAGACAGGAAAAAAAAGTGTTTGGAAAGTGTGGCAAAGCTTTCCTCTTGAAAAGGTGAAAGTGAGAGGCTGAAAAATACAACACGCACCAAGAAAGTTGATCTGCATCGCATTTTTCTAGTTTCTTTGTTTTTCAATAACGTTTTTTTTTTTTTTTTTTTCACAGTGCAGCAACATGAACTGTCCCTTGCATCCAACGTCAAGACAAAGGGGAGAATTAAACAATATTAGAATTTCTTTTCATTTAAGAGTGACAACTTATAAAAACCGAGAAATTTGCTTGCACTCTTTATTACCTCGCTGTGTTGCTTGGTTGATGTCAGATTCGCTGAAACAGTAACGCCACGATCTATCAATGCTTACTGGGAAGTTTGCAAGAGGAAGTGTAAAATACGTTTTTCTACACTGAAGTTCATTAACCCCTTTTTAGACCATTCTAAATGAGAATTTGTCATTTTATATTAGACGCCATTGTTGAGTAATTGAGTCTTATGTTCGCAGTTCTGTATCGTGGGCAAATATGTGCAATTATCATAGGTTATAAGAAGCGTCACCAAGGAACGAAATGTGTTGATTTACGGCTTACTTCGCCAGGCATCCACCCAGTCACGGTGGATGCCAACGATATCATCACCTCTTACTGTACTAATGACGTATTTGGAGGAGGAGGAGGAGGAGGAGGAGGAGGAGGAGGAGGAGGAGGAGGAGGAGGAGGAGGAGGAGGAGGAGGAGGAGGAGGAGGAGGAGGAGGAGGAGGAGGAGGAGGAGAAGGAGAAGGAGAAGGAGGAGAAGGAGAAGGAGAAGGAGAAGGAGAAGGAGAAGAAGAAGAAGAAGAAGAAGGAGAAGGAGGAGGAGGAGGAGAAGGAGAAGAAGGAGAAGGAGGAGGAGGAGAAGGAGAAGGAGAAAGAGAAGAAGAATACAAAGGAATACAAAGGAATACAAACAGCAACAGACCCTTAGGTCCTTACTAGGCTGTTTGTGGAGACTATCTACTAACTACCAGTGGTAGAGACAGGACAGCAAAGCAGAAGGAGAAGGAGAAGGAGAAAGAGAAGAAGAAGTAGAAGAAGAAGGAGAAGGAGAAGGAGGAGTAGGAGAAGAAGAAGAAGAATAAAAAGAAAAAGGAGGAGGAAGAAGCAGGAGAAAGAACATAAAGGATTGAATTGTAAAAAGTAAGCATCAAAGGATCTGTTGGCTTTTATGAGGCCGTGTGCCGAAATTACACGCGGTACACACGATCAAACACAAGTCACTTTGAAATGAAACGTTGAAGAAATAAAAAGGAAATTAGAAAACAGACTGTAGTAAGGACTCAGTGAGGAGACGGAGGGAGAAAGGAGAAGTAGAAAGTGGGGAACAGCGGGAACGAGAAAAAGAAACAAAAAGAAAACATAAAAATAAAGGAATAAGAGGAAGAGAACAATTCAATTCAGTGAAGTTGAAGGGGTCAGAGTTAGACAAAGGGAGGAGAAGCAACGCGAACAGAAGAACTCAGAACAGACGCAAAGACAAAGAAAAAAAAGAAAAGGAAAAATACAAGAAAGACAGAACACGTGGGGGGAAAAAACAAAGCACAGACAAGACAAGACAAGGCAAGAGAAGACAAGACAAGAGAGAATGACACAGCACGGGAGGAGGGACATGACAACAGGGACGGGAAGGAAAGGAGGAGGAAAAGGAGGAGGAAGACGAAGAGAAGGAGGAGGAGAAGGAAGTGCGCGAGTTTACAGAATAAATGGCTTCTTCCCTCCAGGTGTTGTGGTCTTAATTATTTACCTGGAGCTTCCGGGGAAGGGTACATACCTGGAACACCGAAATTTACATCCTAGGGAGCGGGAGGGAGAGAGGAAAGGGAGTGAGGGAGACTGAAGTTATTTATTTTTTTTTCATCTTTATTTTCTTGACCGAGGGAAGAGCAGAGCAGAGCAGAGCAGAGCAGAGCAGAGCAGAGCAAGGCAAATGCATGTGTCTTCTGTTTATTTATCACCGTAATTACGAAAGCTTTCTGCTCCTTGGGTCTTCAATATCACGGCCACGGCAATGCATGTTGGCGGGCGCTTCAACATTATTCAACACGCACCCACCTACAAAAATACTCGAGCAGGTTAATGCTAAAGGAAGGAAGGAAGGAAGGAAGGAAGGAAGAAAGGAAACAGTGAGGGAAGCAACGAGGAGAGGAAGTATAAAGGAAGTCGTAACTCAATAATAACTCGTGTTTTGTACAGTAACAACGAGAAGAAGAAGAAGAAGAAGAAGAAGAAGAAGAAGAAGAAGAAGAAGAAGAAGAAGAAGAAGAAGAAGAAGAAGAAGAAGAAGAAGAAGAAGAAGAAGAAGAAGAAGAAGAAGAAGAAGAAGAAGAAGAAGAAGAAGAAGAAGAAGAAGAAGAAGAAGAAGAAGAAGAAGAAGAAGAAGAAGAAGAAGAAGAACAACGAAAACAACAACAACAACAACAACAACAACAACAACAACAACAACCAACAACAACAACAACAAGACGCTGGGAAAGGAGACGTAATGCATTAACCTGGCTATTTTGTTTCTAATGGCGTCGCGGAACGAAAGGAAGAAAAAAATATATGAATAACAAGATTGGATACTGGAATAGAAATACGTGGAAATACTTCCCACACAAGCTGGGAAGCACATCATAACAAAGGAAAACAACATTAACGATACGTAATAATAATAATAATAATAATAATAATAATAATAATAATAATAATAATAATGATGATGATAATAAAACTATATGATGATAATGATAATGAAATAACAACAACAATAACAACAATAGCAGCAGCAAGAACAATGGCAACAGAAACAGCAACAGGAGTCAAGCCCAGACATACCTTGACCTCATCCTAGCAGTGAAGGAGTCTGTGGTGAGAAACAGGAACTATAAGAGTCAACAGTGAAGTGTTCCGGTGAGGCCCTCGCTGCCGCCACCACAGACACAGCGGAAGGGTTGTGTGCCGCTAAAAAGTGAGCTAACTGTTTTTTAGGTGATGTGTGCACGTCTCTCTGTGTGTGTGCAGCGCCGGAGCAGAGGCTGACGGTTATTAATCTCTTCAGTATTGTGACGCATTTTTTTACCTTGAGATTTGTGTACGATAAGACCATTTTATTAACATTAGCAAGGGTCTATGGAGTTCAGAAGGTTAATGGCCACAGTCTTCACTATCTTAATCCCCCCACACGAGTTTCTGAAGCTGTGTAAAATACCAAATAGTAACCAGAATGAGTGGAAACGCGTCGTGGTACTGAAGGAGTTAAGCGAAGCGTTTTCATATTCATTCTGCTTACACTCTGGTGGTTTTATACAGCTTGAGAAACTTATGTGGGGGATTAAAATAGCGAAGACGCTGGCCATTAAACTTCTGACCTCCATAGACCCTTCATAATGTCAATAAAATGGTCTAATAGTTCACAAATCTCACGGTAAAAATGTGTCCCAATAATGAAGTTAAAGTTATAAAAAGGAGCAACGGCTGGCGATCATGAAGTTAAATTTATATACGGGCACAAAGTTTTAATCCCTTCGGTACTGGAACACAATTTTACCATGAGTTTTGGGTTTGGGTGTTTAGACGACTTCATTTACATTAGGAAGGGTTTATGGAGGTCAGAAGATTAATGACAAGAATCTTCACTATTTTAATCATATAAGTTTCTAAAGCTGTATAAAGTTATCATATAGTAAGTATAATGAATATGGAAACACGTCACGGTACTGAATGGGTTAACACTATGAAGTTAAATTTATAAAAGGGCACAAACGTTTTAAGACTTTGAAGTTATATTTATACAAGGCTACAAACGTTTATGATGGTATAGTTGAGGTTACAGAAAGAAACAAAGGTCTAAAATTATGAAGTTAAAGTTGTATAAAAAAAAAAAAACAGTTGATGAAAATTATGTTATGCTCTACACACTGTACGTAGGGAAGTCACTCTTTGAACGCTAGTAATCATAAGTCGAAAACAAAAGAGATCCAAGTTATACAATATGAAATCCTTAAAAAAATGTGTTCCCTCCGTTTGAGATTAAATTACATGGACTTTCATCGTTTTTTTTATTGCCAATCACTTCCTTTCAAATATATGTTCGTGTTTCGAGAAGACTTGAACCTAACTGAACGGCTCCCAATACATTAGTTACCACCCTTCCCCATCCTCAGTACAGCCGTGCATCACATCCACACACTCTCCCCAACCACTGGACACGCCAAAATGGACATCAACAAGTGACTACGATTCCCCGTCACGCCATGAACCACCGGACGATGATGAGACTCAATGATAGGGATATGCAAACCAGAGAGCCGAGGGTCATACGAAGGGGCTTCAAAATGTTCGTGGAAAAAGGACAATGAAAGAAAATGGTGTAAGTTGAGACACGCATTTTTCCACATATGCTCCATCTAGGTCAATACATTTCTGTAAACGTTTTATACCTTCATCCTCTTCAGTACCATGACGCGTTTCCATATTCATTCTACCTAAAATATGGTGATTTTGTACATTTTCAGAAGTTCATATGGGGGATTGAAGTTCATATGGGAGATTAAAATAGTCAAGACTGTGGCCATTAATCTTCTGACCCCCATAGACCCTTCCTAATGTCAATGAAATGGTCTAACCGTACACAAATCTCAACGAAAAAAATGTTTCCCAGTACTGAAGGGGTTAAGTTCATCTGGGTAAAACTGAGGGTTCTGCGAATCGAACCATGTCAAAGCATCTGTTTTTATATCTTCAACTGATAGAAAATGGGTAACTTTCAATGATTTGTCAGATTTGGAAGTAAAAAAAAATAGTAGGATAGGCTTAAATCTCGTAAATCTCGACAATAGAGCCTTTACCTTCAACTCAAAACCTACAAGAAACACTCACCGCTACGATTCATTTAAGGGTAGTTTGCTTAATAATACACCTTCGCGTCTCCTTTGCTGTTCATCTACATTACGGAATGCGAGTGTCAGTAACATTCCATCAAGTCCCGAGGGGATAACAATAGCACGGACTTGATACTAAAAAAGGAATAAAGGATTCAGCCACGTGCACATCAACACCATACCTGCTCCCCTCTCTCTCTCTCTCTCTCTCTCTCTCTCTCTCTCTCTCTCTCTCTCTCTCTCTCTCTCTCTCTCTCTCTCTATCTATCTATCTATCTATCTATGTATCTATCTATCTATCTATTATCTATCTCTTTCCACCAGGGTATCATTTCCACGTGTATTAAACATCGCACCACACATCCACCACATCACACTATGCATCAGAGTGACTGACTGATGATTCATTTACCTTTATTCATTTATAATACAGCCAATCAGACAGTGCCTATGTAAAGTGCAGGCTGAATTAATCAACATCTTAACATTAGTTCAGTACCTTTGAAGTAATACCTGAACCTTGAATTATTCTGTGTGTAGTACAAAAAGTTAAACCTAATATCAATCTATCAAAATCACCGGAATATTCATTTTACCATATAGCAATGCACATTATTATAGGACAAACATACATTAATACTTGACAAAGATAGTGTCCTGATGATACAAGACGAACATTTTTTCCTTTCCTTGTAACACTTAAATGTGATCTGTTGTCTCGCTCGTGGCAAAGATGACACCCTCACGTTAACTGCTCTTCTCATCTTGCAAACATCTGATCTTGCAAACATTTAAATTCATACAAGGGCACAGACTTTCAAGATCATTTGCTAAGGTTATAGAAAGGAACAAAGGTCTAAGATTATGAAGTTATAGAAAAAAGCAACAACTGATGAAAATTATGTTATGTTCTACATATTGTAGGCAGGGATTCTTTACACGAAGTCACTCAAGTTCTGAATGCCAACAAATCGTAAGTAAAAAAAAAAGAAAAAGATAAAAAGATATATAATATGAAATCCTTAAGCACAAGATCTTCTAGCTTCCCTAACCGTTATTCTATCCACCTCTCTAATGCATAAGTTAACCAATATTCTTCTTCGTTCACTCTTTCTATTAATTTTGAACTCCCATTTTGTTTTTGCATGTTCTCCTTCCTGTAACTTAAATTCTTTTAGGAGCAACGTTTCAAGACACTTATCCTCCAATTAGAATATCCGTTTTGACCTTTCTTTTGAGATTGGCATTCTCAGTTCAATTCCATTCACTTCTCTGATGTCTTTTCTCAGTTTTCATCTTGCAGGAAAAAAAAAATATATAAAATACTCTTACAAAAGATTGCTCCTGAACCTCCCTTTTATCAGACCACTTTCCCGAGTACAAAAGCACAAAGAAAAACAGCAATATTACGCAGCATATTTCCCATCTAGACTACTCCGGCATCCGTGAAGAGCCGCCACAACTTTCCCTCCTAACAACCTTTAATGTTGTTTGACTCGTAGGAAATCTTGGTAATGGTGTTCGGAAGAGCAGTCCTGATGCCTTGTTAGCCTCGTCTCCACGGCAACACTGCGCCAGTTTATATATATCTGAGTGTCAGCTTCCTGCCATATCTTATATAAGACTTAACAAGGCGCACTAAAAGAAACACGACACGTATCCCACAAGGTTGCTCATTAGTGTCCCGTCTGTTTGCATCCCAGCCCACTGCAATGCCCGCCGCCCTCAATCCCTCGCGTGCCACGTCACCTTTACGTCTGCCGGGACCAGTACGTAAGGAGCAGCGAGAACGAACACGAGCATGACGGACGCCTGGCAGCCACGATAGGAGACTTCCCGAGGCGGCCGCCAGGTGGAAGACTCATGGGATGCATTT
>NC_059296.1:27878868-27901368 GCF_017591435.1 Portunus trituberculatus | reverse complement strand
CACACCCGCCGTCCGTCAGTGTCTTCAATCACGCCTGAGGTTGCCGACAGACGAAGCTGAGTGGCAAATGTTGATCGCGCCTTCAGGTAAATGTTCACACCTATTAGTTTATCTCTCTCTCTCTCTCTCTCTCTCTCTCTCTCTCTCTCTCTCTTTCTTGACTTTTAGTGTGGTTTATCTTTACGTCTATATTGTTTGCTTTTATTGACTTTGTGTCGTGACTTTTGATGACCTGCGCTGTTGTGAGAGAGAGAGAGAGAGAGAGAGAGAGAGAGAGAGAGAGAGAGAGAGAGAGAGAGAGAGAGAGAGAGAGAGAGGCAGTGATAAAGCCAGTTATCGACAGTACTTAACAGGTGGCCGAGGTGAGCAAGGTAGAGAAATGGGGTGGGCTCGGGGAGGAGGTTAGGTCAGAGGGAGGTGGGATGGAGAGGAGCATGGGGTGGGTGGCAAGTACTACACACGTGGGTGAAGGTAAAGGCGAAGGTGAAAATGACGGGGTGCGGAGGGTGAGCTGTGAGTGACAAACTTGGCGCTACTTTTTGAATCAGTTAAGACGGTGAACAAGTTATCGTGAATTAGCTGAATTTAGTAGTAGTAGTAGTAGTAGTAGTAGTAGTAGTAGTAGTAGTAGTAGTAGTAGTAGTAGTAGTAGTAGTAGTAGTAGTAGTAAATGGTTATTGATGTTGTCGGTGGTGGTGGTGTTGGTGGTGGTGGTGGTGTTGTGTTCTCGACTTACTCCTATTGTTGCTTACGTACAAGTAATATTGGTAGTAGTAGTAGCAGCAGCAGCAGCAAAAGCAGCAGCAGCACCCCCACCATAAGCAGCAGCAGCAGTAACAACAACAGCAAGAGCAGCAGTAATTGTAGTTCTAGTAGCAGTAGTAGCAGTAGCAGTAGTAGTAGTAGTAGTAGTAAGGAGAGGGTTTCGAAGGGTTACCAAAAACCGACACACCTACGAGTACAAATCCTTGCATGGCTATTTATGAGACATTTCTAACCAAACATCTTCATTTTAAACGATAACAGCAAAGTAGAAGGCTCCTCCCCACCCGCCACTCCCACAGGGTTCAAGATAGCGTGGAAACAATAAGATTATAAAGGAAGGAAAAAAAAATCAACTACCATTTATAAGAAAGGAGACTACCATGCATCATTTAGTGAGCTCTACTGGTCTGACTTTTTCTCAATCAATAGTTAAAGGTGAAATAAAATGAGGCAAAAAAAAATAGATAGTCAAGTAAAATATCATCACACGGTAACTGGCTTAGATGAAATAAAACAATCCTATGACCACAATGAACAAGGAATAGGACAACGAGAGACCCTGTTAGAGATTCTGCTTCAAGTATCTGTGTGTTCCATTTGTAAAGGTTGCACAGACTAACACTTTGAGAGAATTAAAACACAAGTATAATCTTAGAAAATTGGACTGATCAGGAGGAGGAGGAAGAGGAATACAAAAGAATACAAAGGAAAGCTAAACAGCAACAGACCTCTTGGTTCTTTCGAGGCTGTTTGGTAACTACTTCTAACTGGCTACAGATAAGAGAGACAGGACAGTACAGGAGAAGGAAGAGAAGAAAAAGGAGGAGGAGGAGGAGGAGGAGGAGGAGGAGGAGGAGGAGGAGGAGGAGGAGGAGGAGGAAAAGGAAGAGGAGGAGGAGGAGGAGGAGGAGGAGGAGGAGGAGGAGGAGGAGGAGGAGGAGGAGGAGGAGGAGGAGGAGGAGGAGGAGGAGGAGGAGGAGGAGGAGGAGGAGGAGGAGGAAGAAGAAGAGAAGAGGAGAAAAGGAGGACGAGGACGAGGAGAAGGAAAAGGAGGAGGAGGAGGAGATGGAGGAGGAGGAGGAGGAGGAGGAGGAGGAGGAGGAGGAGGAGGAGGAGGAGGAGGAGGAGAAGGGGGGGAGGAAGAAGAAGGTGTCGAAACAAAGATTCATTCACACATGTACACCTATCTTTTTTTTTTTTTTTTCTTTTAATCCATCGCATAACTTTCTCTTCTCCTCTGTGTCTCTCCCGCAATGAGGAAGATGCGACACTGTTTTCCATTTTCCTTTCCCGCGTTTTCTTTTCCAGTGACGAAGAGAAGAACGTTCAAATATTCAAGTGCTGAGGGGAAAGAAGTTATGTTTCCCTTTTTTTTTTTTTTTGTTTCCTTTCCTTCTTTTTGCCTGTCGAGTCTTCATTTCACGAGACGGACACTGTTGTTTCATTGGCGTGTGTTGTAGTTGTAGTTGTTGTTGTTGTTTTTTTTTTAGGTATCGCAACATTTTTTTCCGTCATCTTTCCCTGGCTTTTTTTTTCCTTTCTTTATTTTTCCTTATCTTCCATATCGTTTCTGGTTTTCCACGCTCTTGCTTTTAATCCATTCTCATGTAGTAAATTTCTCTCTCTCTCTCTCTCTCTCTCTCTCTCTCTCTCTCTCTCTCTCTCTCTCTCTCTCTCTCTCTCTATTGTCCTTGTACGTTGTTCATCTTCTTTCTTCTCTGTCGCTCTTTTAAATTTGAAGCTCGTGTCTTGCCTCAACTTTCTTCATTTCGACTGTAATTTTCGCATTTCCTCCTAAAACGCCTTAATTTTCTCCAAGGCACACAGAAGCACCCCACCGAGACGCACATGAACACCCGCCACACCGCCACACCGCCTGCTTTGTGTCCGAGGTCAGGATCGAGATAGACAGAGGATTGACAGAGGATAGACAGATAGACAGATAGATAGACAGACAGACACAGATAAATAAATAGAGATAGGCAAAATGGATAGACAGATAAAGACAGACAGACGGATGGATAGATAGATAAAGATACACAGACAAACAGGCAGACAGACAGACAGACAGACAGACAGACAGACAGATGGATAGATATACACAGATGGATATAGATAAAGAGACAGAGACAGACTGATAGACAGATATATAGATAGATAGAAAGATAGATAGACGGAGACAAAAAGACAAGCAGATATATACACACAGACAGAGAGACAGACAGATATACAAATAGACAGACAGGTAGGTAGGTATATAGATAGAGAAAGATAGATAAGTAGAGATAAACAGACAGACAGTTAGATAGACAGATAGATTGACTGATTGACTAATTGACTGATTGACTGATTGATTGACTGTTTGATAGATAGATAGATAGACAGAAAGACAGATAGGCAAAAAGACAAACAGACAGACAGACAGACAGACCAATAGATAAATCGATAAATAAAAAGATAGATAAGCAAACAGACAGACAGACAGACAGACATATAGATATTTAGCTATTAATTTGCATGTTAACTAGATACACAAACATCTGTCCATCTATCTATCAATTTATCTATCTATCCATCTATTCATCCAGCTGTCTATTCATCTGTCTACATATTTACCTATAAACTTTTTTTTTCTTCTCTAGTAACGAGAATATTTGATTTTTTTTAGTCATTTTTACCATAAAGGACCTGCCAACATTGCATCGAAAACCCGTCATGCAGGAAAAAAGTGAGGTCACAGGTGCAAATCACGTGTTAATGAAAAGGTTACTAATATTTTTTGTTACGGAATACGAAACACTCTCTCTCTCTCTCTCTCTCTCTCTCTCTCTCTCTGTCCTACCTCTGTGTGTCTACTAATATTTCATCCAATCGACATGTTTATCTGTCCTTATGTCTATTTTCCCTCTCTATCTATTAATCTATATACCTACTTTCTCACCTGACTGTTTAATTACCTATCTTTCTACCTATACACCTCTTTATCTATCAACCTACCTATATATTTGTCCATCTGTCTATCTATCTATCTATCAATCCAATATCTACTACCTATCGCCTCTTTCACCGAAGCGGACAGGAGACGGATGGCCGGAAGGAGAAACACTCTAACATATTACTTACTTCCTCTCACGCTGCGTCCGTAACAAAAGCATATTCAACCATCTCCCCACTTTCAGGTCGTTATTCAATCTCCTTCGTACCTTATTCTCCTCACAGACTCTCCTTTCTTGTACCTTTCTAAGAGTATTAATCACCGGGCTACTTTTCTTCCTCCCGTATGTGTGTGTGCGTGTAATTCTCCTTTATTTCATTGTTCTTTCCTTTTTCCTTCAGTATCTCATCCACTCATAACCTCACGGCGTTGAGAAACATTAGCGTCGTGAGGTGATGAACGAGGCTCCAAGATGCTGTTAAAAGAGAAAACGGAGACCATCAAGGACCAACCAAGGAAGGGATGACTTAGAGAATAGGAACTGATACCCACACACCCACCCACCCGTACATAGCCACCACTTACTACATGGCGCGCTAAAGAAAACGTAGCGAAGTGAGGAAAGAAAATATGAGACAGATGAGATATTTGTGACGTCAGTGGTCTCTGAAAATGTGATAAGGAGGCGAGGCTGGAGTGAGGTAGAGAGCCGCAAAGAATAAAGAGTTAATAAGACAAAAGTGCTGAGGTAAAGGCGGATCCACACGCTATTACCTACAGTCAGGATCGTTTATTTCCACCAAACACACGAAACAAAAGAAAATTAAATTAGAAGGATGAGAAATTAAAAGAGAAAACCCCCAAGACGAGAGGAAGAAAGAGAAATATTCCCGAGGGACGAACTGGCGAAGGCTAAATCACTTTCCTCCACGCCGCAGTGTTGTTGTTGTTGTTGTTGGTGGTGGTGGTGGTGGTGGTTGGGTGAGGGACGGGTAAAGGACGAGGCTGGGGACAGGGACCGGGAACGTCAGCGGTGCGAGGGAACGGAGTTGAGACGGAACGGGAGAACAGTGAACAAAAATTAAGTCTGATTATTTTAGTGAAATGCGTGGCGTTCAAACAACGACGTCAGATGGCACTGTGTAATACTAAAACAATGAAATTAATAGATAAATAAAGTGAATGAGTGAAATGAAAATAAGTAGTAGTAGTAGTAGTAGTAGTAGTAGTAGTAGTAGTAGTAGTAGTAGTAGTAGTAGTAGTAGTAGTAGTAATAGTAGTAGTAGTAGTAGTAGTAGTAAATAATAATAAAATAATAATAATAATAATAATAATAATAATAATAATAATAATAATAATAACAATAATAATAATAACAAATTCAACGTCCTAACAAAAATTAGATACAGCAAACTATTACCTATAAATGATTAGAAATGAGTAACACACCTGAGTCACGCATCGCCTTGCCGCTGAGGGACGGGGAGGGAGTCTCTCCTCAATAAAGTGAAGTACATGTATTCTACGTCCCGAGGCGGAACACATTTCTCTCCCTACCAGAGAAAGAGGTTTAAATTACGTAGCTTTCCCCTGACCCCGACTCAGGTATCACTTGTTTACACCTCCACACTAAGGCCAGTATTCAGAAACGCTTTGCTCTCTCACCACGACACAGAGATGATTAGCGGAGTTTCCAAGAGTATTTCTCCAGTTAATAATGTACAAATCTTGTCACTCTGCCTCTAGAACTATAAAAACACAATAAAAACTCGTGTAAAATTAGAAAAAAGCCTTTTGAGATTGTGGAGGTGAGCACAGAAATGTTTGAGAATACGAGCTTAAGACAGCCAGCCAGCACACACCACACACTGACTGGTCCATATACTGAACCACTTCTACTCCCCACCTCTGCTACACTCAAAAGGGTCTAACTAGTTGAAGTCCCATGTTTTTAAAGGGCATATTTACGGTGATAGACTGATAAACTTTCTACATTATTAATACTTTGAGAACCTGGTTTATTATTTATGTGGCCTCTGTAAACAGTCTTGAGGAAAGAGCAAAGTGTTTCAGAATACATACAGGCCACAGGATATTCTGAGACACTTCTTTGCTGCTCCTCCACTACGTTCAAAGGGCTTCTCTACTTAAAGTGACGCAGGTTTTAAGGATATTTTCATGAATGTAGCGAAAGATTAACAAGATTGCTATATCAACTGAAGAAATATTGTTGAGAATCCGGCTATTTGTCTCTGTGGCCTTTGAAAATAGTCATGGTGAAGGAACAAAGCGTTTCTAAATACCGAACACAGACAAAGGGATTCAGACGGCCGAAGCTGGACAACGGCTAGAAAGAAGTCAGACTATCGTGCTGGGATGTATAATCTGATGTGTCTGTCTCTGGTGTTGGCAGTGATAGACAGAAGAGCATTACTGAGTGTTCTCATAGCGCTACGGAATTCTGCTACTGTTATAAAGTATTCCAAGTGACATTTGATGAAAAAGCGTCATTCTGCACAAACTGAAAGGTCCTGGACATTTGTATACGTAGAGGACACGTGACCACGGACCACGGGAGATGTGAGCCACAGTGATACAGTACAAGGCCCTGTCCATTGCGGTGAGCCTCGGAAATGACAGCAATTACTGGCAGAAATAATGGAGCAGGGGGGGAAACATCCTGGACATTCCTGTGATGTTATGAGAAGCAAGAGAGTGGAAACATAGTAATTAAAAACGATTAAAGATTGCGAAAGCGAATTTAATTTAGAATCAATCTAGG
Organism: Portunus trituberculatus; assembly: GCF_017591435.1. NCBI lineage: Eukaryota > Metazoa > Arthropoda > Malacostraca > Decapoda > Portunidae > Portunus > Portunus trituberculatus. The sequence goes on along the minus strand of NC_059296.1, from coordinate 27,894,886 downwards.
AATGAAATAATAACCGGAAAATTGCATCCAATATTGAGTGTAAGGCCAATTAGGAAAGCGAAAGAAATATTAACATGCAGAAACAAAAGATTTAAAAAACGTTAAGAAATTTTCATTCTCCACTTTGCTATACTAAATGTCGCAAACTTTACACCAACTTTTCTTACACACCACTCACCACTTCCTATTTAATTAACTTCACCGTCATCCAGCACCTCTCTCTCTCTCTCTCTCTCTCTCTCTCTCTCTCTCTCTCTCTCTCTCTCTCTCTCTTCATTCAATCTTTCTACTCCTTTCCTTTCTCCTCTCTTCATTTGTTCATTTTTTTTTCCTTCTTCCACTTATTTATTGCCTCTTTTCTTCCTTTATTTCCATCTACTACTCAATTCTCTCTCCTCTTTCTCCTTCCCCTTGTTTCTCCTCCTCCTCCTCCTCCTCCTCCTCCTCCTCCTCCTCCTCCTCCTCCTCCTCCTCCTCCTCTTTCAGTGCTGTCGTCCAATGCAAACGGAAGAGAGACGCGTCCTCTTAACAAAGCCTAAGTGAATCTTTATCCCGAAGTAAACAAATGTCTTGAAAAGAGGATCAGTTCTGGAATTAAAGGAGAAACTTGTGTGTCTGTTTGCCAATCCGCCTCTCCGTCTGTGTCTGTCTATAGCTCTTTGTTGTCTGTGAATATACTTTTTCTTCTTATCATTATTATCATTATTATCATTATTCTCGGCTTGTTTATATATCTTTTTTGTTTCTATACACTTATACAACGGCAGAAAATAATTAAAACAGTAAAACTTGAGCTTCGAGGAGAGAAAAAAGAAGTTAAAAAGTTTCTTGTTACGAGTAGGATAAGCGGTGCCATTTACTGATTAAAGAACATTAAATCATACTACACATATGCTGTCCGTATCCCTTATTGTTAGTATTATTGTTCCAGTATTATTTATTTCAGGGAGAAGTTAATATGACGAAAAGAATATTCAATGGAAGCTCGTGTGTGTGTGTGTGTGTGTGTGTGTGTGTGTTATTCACTGTTTGATCTGCTGCAGTCTCTGACGAGACAGCCAGACGTTACCCTACGGAACGAGCTCAGAGCTCATTATTTCCGATCTTCGGATAGGCCTGAGACCAGGCACACACCACACACCGGGACAACAAGGTCACAACTCCTCGATTTACATCCCGTACCTACTCACTGCTAGGTGAACAGCACCTACACGTGAAAGGAGACACACCCAAATATCTCCACCCGGCACGGAATCGAACCCGGTCCTCTGGCTTGTGAGCCAGCGCTCTAACCACTGAGCTACCGGGCCGTGTAGTGTGTGTGTGTGTGTGTGTGTGTGTGTGTGTGTGTGTGTGTGTGTGTGTGTGTGTGTGTGTGTGTGTGTGTGTGTGTGTGTGTGTGTGTGTGTGTGTGTGTGTGTTTTAGGGATAAATGGATGAAAAGATGATAGATGGAGGAAGAAGAAAGAAGGGAAACGACAAAGGAGAGAAAACAAAGGAAAAACGCAGATAAGGAAAGGAGCGAAAGAGTGATTTATCATTAGGGAAAAAGAAAATAAAAAGGGGAAAATGTAAAGAAAACATCAAAACTATCAAGGAAATAGAGATAGAAAGGTTAGAAGGAAGAAGATAAACTGGGGAAGAGATAAAAGAGGGAGAAAAAAGATAAAAAAAAAGACAAAAATAATACTACACAAGGCAAGAGGGAAAATTTTTTTTTTAAACCTTAAGCGACGGATGGAAAGAAAAAATAGAAAACAAAATAAAGAAAAAGAAGAGGAAGAAAAAATGGAGGAACTAAGTAAGGCAAGGAGAAAGCAAAGAGAGGAGACAAGAAAAGAAAAACAAAAGGAAAAAAGAAAACTAGGAAGGAAGAAAAGGAAAGATGAAGAAAGGAAGAAAAAAAAATAGTTTTGAAAGAAATAGAACGAAAAAAGGGAGAGAGAAAGAAGCAAAAAGAGGCAGATGATTGATTACTATGATTAAACCAGAACGAGTTGATACAGAGCAGAAAGGAAAGACGAAAGGCAGGACTAGGGAAGGCAAGGATTAAGCGATATGTAAGAATGACAGCCAAAAAGGGAAGAGACTCAAGGTTTGGGAAAAGAAAGGCAGGAGTGACCAGGGGATGTCCAACCCTATTATACCGCGCTGGTCAAGGCCACTCCTGATACAAGTTGACCCAAACAATGCAGCGGAGGGAGAAGTTTGCAGAGAGTTTATTTCTTGTTTCTAAATCTTATACGTACGTTTCATTTCTACAGTATCTAAGTATGTACAGTAGCGGTCATAAGTTGTGCTTTTCCGGGAGTTGTTTCTTCTTTCTAAATCTTACACGCACATTTTTCTATTTTTACGGTATCTAAGTATGTACAGTCGTGGTCATAAGTTGTGTTTTTTGCGGGAGTTATTTCTTCTTTCTTTCTTATACGTACATTTAATTGTAACGACCCAAACAGTAGATAATGCTACATGAAGCGTTCCGAGTCCCCTTGAATTCGATGTCTGTTCAAAATTGTCGTGATGAGAGAACAAAGCGTTTCTGAAAGCAGGCTCTAAGCAGGGGAGAGAGAAAGTCTTTGCCTTCACTCTCTTTACATGAAAGGTGACACAAAAGAGAAGCGTTGTTCTCTTGGTTCACTGCAAACTTCCACTGAATTTCACTGTATTTCCCAACTTGTGTTTTTCGTGGAGCTTTGTTCATTATTCCTTTCGTTAAGCATTCCTATTCTTCGTATTGGTTAATTTACTTTTTTTAATTCTCATTCCAGAAAGTTGATATAAGTTATGAATACACCCATGTCTATCTGTATGTGTGTGTGTGTGTGTGTGTGTGTGTGTGTGTGTGTGTGTGTGTGTGTGTGTGTGTGTGTGTGTGTGTGTGTGTGTGTGTGTGTGTGCGCGCGCGCGCGTTTCAATGCTGGAAGATATATGTATAAACTGTATAAACGCATGGCTAATTTGTGTGTCTGTTTCTATAATGGAGGCCATATTAATTCATCCATGTCTGTCTGTACGTTTGTTTCTATAATACCGACTATGAACCCATGCCTGTCCAATCCATATGTCCGTTTCTTAGTCTCCACCACACATAAACACTGTCGATACAATGCAGTAAAAACCTTAATAAAAAATAAATAAATAAAAACGCGGAACTCACGAATCAACCAGGAATCTAAAAGCGAATTTCGATAAATACATAAGTCCACTCGTCTCCAGTTCCACGTTCATCACTTCGCGTTGCCAGTGTGTCTCCTGTGAGCCGTCCAGCCTGACTCCACTCGTATGCCACACACAGCCCGGTCAGCACGAGTGAGCTGGGGTGGGAGGGGGCGGATGAAGGGAATGACGATGTTTTGGATGCGAGTCGAACCAGAGAATTGACAGCAGAGTGGTAACGCTAAATAAAGAAAGGGAAGTAGATTGATTGAATAATTGATTAAGAGTCGAAGCAAGGAAATCGCTGCGAAGTGGCATTGCTAAGTGAAGAAAGAGGATGTTGATTGATTGATTGATTGATTGATTGATTGACTGATTGACTGATTGATTGAAAGGTGAAGCAAGGAATTCACAGCACAGTGGCAATGTCAAGTGAAGAAAGACTGATTGATTGATTGGCTGATTGACTGACAGACTGATTATCAAGTAAGGTTAGGCGCCGCAATAACCAAGAGTCAAATAGCGCCGCAACCAAACCGTAAAAAGATAAAAAAAAAATAAGACAAAAAAAAAACTAAAGACCTAAAAAACGAAAATATAAAATGAGCAAACAAGCCAGAAAAAAAATGAATAAAAACACTAAATAAAAGCACAAGTAAAAGAGAAGTTGCCACCGACATTACAAAAAAGAGGACGTAAAGGAACTGTACATTATAATTACTCTTCTGCTCAAACTCTCTCCTCTTTTCCCCTTCCCTTCCCTGTCCCTCCCGCTCCTTACCCTTCCTTCCCTACCATCCCATCCCTTCCTCACGCCGGATATCGATGGAAAACAGGTCATAAATTTACGGACAGTGGTTTTTCATTTTTTTTTTTTTTTTTAGATTTCAATACTGTGGTAGTTATTGGATAATCGAATGTAGAATGGTTGTTGTTGCTGTTGCTGTTGTTGTAGTAGTTGTTTTCGTTGATGTGGTTATTGTTGTTGTTGTTGTGGTTGTTGTTGTTGTTGTTGTTGTTGTTGCTACGGCTGCTGCTGTTCTTGTTTTTCTTGTTCCTTTTGTTGTTAATGTTGTTGTTGTTATTGTTGTTGTTGTAATAATGGTGTTGAAGGAGATAAGTGCCCTTTGTTTATCTTTACTTGTTGTTATTATTAGTCATTTTTTTAGTATTATCACCATCATCATTACTATAATTGTCACTGCTTTTCTATATGAGTTCTCGTTCTGTGGTGATTTGTTTATACCTCTCTCTCTCTCTCTCTCTCTCTCTCTCTCTCTCTCTCTCTCTCTCTCTCTCTCTCTCTCATTACGGATTTCACATTTCTCATAATTCCATCTTTTCCCTTAAAAACATCCACTCTTTTTTTGAGAATTATTCTAATTAATTTTTGAGCAGGTATGGATTTCTTATTTTCATCGTTTTCTTTATCAATTTTCTTACTCTGCTGTTGTTATTTCCTCACAGTTTTCACATTTCTATCAAATGTCTTAACTCGCTGTTATTTCCTCCACATTTTCCATTCTATTCTATTTCTTTTTATTTATGTATTTCGTCATCCTTGCAATTTTTCTCATATTTTTCATTATGTCTATTTTTTTTCATATATATTTCCTTATCTTTAATATTTACTCACATTTTTCAATTTCTTTTATATATTTCTTTCATCATTGTTGTTATTTCCCAATATTTTCATCTTTCCTTTCTCTTTTTGTCTTTCCGTAAGCCGGTCTTAACGTGCCCTCGGCCTGCGTCTCCTCGGGACTTACGGAGAACTGTGTACTGTCTGGAAGCTGTTCCCTCTCTCTATCCCTCCTCACGGCAAGGCTTCACTTCTTCACTAAGCCTTACCATCTTATTTTTTTTCCAACTCGTACCCTCACAATGTTGACGCTCGGACCTGCAAGGGGAGTGGCGACTTAGTGGGCATTTTTTCCCTATTTTATGTTGTCCTTGGCCAGCTTTACTCTCTTTCATCTTGATATTTGTTCCTTTTAATGCAATTTGCTGTTATTTTGCATTTACTTTTTATGTGAACACGTGTTTGTTTTATCTCTTCAATGCCAGGACACGTTCTCATATTCATTCTAGTTACTGTTTAGCGATTTTATACAGCTTCAGAAACACATGTTGGGGTTACAAGAGCAAAGACTCTGGCCATTAACCTTTTGACCTCCACAGACCCTCCTTCCTGATGCAGATAAAATTGTCTAATCATACCCAAAAAATCAAGGTAAAAATGTCTCTCAGTAGTGAAAGGGTTAAGATGTTTCTGTCGACGCTACCTTTGTATATGTGTTATCATCATAGTTCTTGTTGTTGTTGTTGTTGTTGTTGTTGTTGTTGTTGTTGTTGTTGTTGTTGTTGTTGTTGGGGTTTGTCAATACTGATACTATATATACCATCATCAACAGTACCATCATCATCATCAGCAGCAACGTTAATATTTCTGGTGTTGTTATTGTTACTGTTGTTCTGCTGTTATTGTCGTTGTAGTTCATGTTCTGTTGTAGTTTTGATTACTATTATTGTTATTACTATTATCATTATTATTGTTATTATTATCATTAATACTATTATTATTATTATTATCATTATTATTATTATTATTATTATTATTATTATTATTGTTGTTATTATTGTTGTTGTTATTACTATTATTATTATTGTTATTACTATTATTACTATTATTATCGCTAAACTCCCAATCATCATCAGCAGCAGCAACACTATCCTTATAATTCCCATCACGATCTTTAGAATACTGTAATAATAATACCCTAATAATAATAATAATAATAATAATAATAATAATAATAATAATAATAATAATAATAATAATAATAATTACCATTACTGCTATCATCACCACCAGAGTAATCAATCCTTCCTTATACATTAAAAGATTTCCCGGGTTCTCATTTCGCGTGCTTTGCTCCCTGGCCCGTGTTTTGCCGTGTCTCCAGACCTCCTCCTCCTCCCCCTCACCCACACACCTACCTTGCCTTTACGTGACTCTGTTTACGGCGTGTTCTTTATGAGAGAAATATTACTTAGTTTGTATTCTCTCTCTCTCTCTCTCTCTCTCTCTCTCTCTCTCTCTCTCTCTCTCTCTCTCTCTCTCTCTCTCTCTCAGCGGATATACATAATGCATTACTCAAGTCAATATCCTTCCCAACACGTCCGCGGAGAAAATTACAGTAATACAACGTCATTATTGAAAAAAAAAGCCATAAAAAGATTGAGTTAGTAGACGGAACACCTACACCTACACACACACACACACACACACACACACACACACACACACACTCACTCACTCACTCACTCACACGCAACACGCAACACACACACACACACACACACACACACACACACACACACACACACACACACACACACACACTCACTCACTCACTCACACACACACACACACACACACACACACACACACACACACACACACACACACACACACACACACACACACACACACACACACACACACACTCACACACACACTCACACACACACACACTCTCTCTCTCTCTCTCTCTCTCTCTCTCTCTCTCTCTCTCTCTCTCTCTCTCTCTCTCTCTCTCTCTCTCTCTCTCTCTCTCTCTAAGGTCAGCTCAGCAAGGGCCTAAGACGATTACTCCACCGACAACTAGTGTAACATTGTATACGTCACCACTGTCACCTTTGCGTCAATCTGCGTCAATCTGCGTCACCTCACCACCTTCTTCACCTCGTATACTCTCACTCCTTTCTTTTTTTCTCTATATCCTGCTCAGTTTTATTCTCTCTCCTTCATTTCATCATCCACTCATCCTAGTATATTGCCTTAAAAAATTCCTCCTGTTTTTTTTTTTCTTTTTTTCTTTTTTCTTCTACATTTTATTCTGCTCCGTCGTGTGATTTCCCTTTCATCCATTATATACTTATCCTCCTCTTCCTTCATAAAGTTCTCTTGTTTTTCATGTCTCTTCCCCTTTAATATACTTTTTTCAACTCCTCTCCTCCCACTCTGTTTAATTAGTTTCCTTTCACATTCTCTCTCTCTCTCTCTCTCTCTCTCTCTCTCTCTCTCTCTCTCTCTCTCTCTCTCTCTCTCTCTCTCTCTCTCTACGACTATTCCTCTTCTGGCTGCTATTCATTACATATCTCATTTATTTCATGACTCAATTCCTTATTCTTCTTATCTTTGCTGCTACTCCTAACTTCTCTCCTATTTATCATTTTTGCATTCCTCCTCCTCCTCTTCCTCCTTCTCGTCCTCCTCTTTCCTCTCCTTCTGCTCATTTTAATTCGTTCATTTTATATCCTTCTGTCTGCAATTCTTCCTTTTCTTCCTCCTTTTCTCCCTATGCGCCACCACCACCACTTACACCACTACCCACACCACCTCCTCCTCCTCCTCCTGTTAGCGGCTGTAACCTAGGAAACACCCCAGAACGAAGAAAAATCCAGCCAGGTGACTCTAACTCGTCTGCAGCCAAGATCTGAATTCTCCTGAAGGGATTTCCACTCCACCTCAGCCTTCGCCTTCCGTGGGAGGGATGGAGAACACGCGTGACGGAAGGGAATAATCAAAGGGCAGCTTAGGTCATCAGGGAATTTATGGTAAGCCCCCAAAGGCGAGAGGAGTAAGTTCAGCCTAACTCACGCGCCTAATAATATAGCGTTAGGGGAGTAAAGAGAAGCAAAAGAGTGAGGATTTTAAAGGTCCCACACGTCCACTGCTACTAATTCTATGATGGAGATGACGGGGTTGTAGTACTGTTCCTCTTCGCGGTGTTTGGAGAAGGTGGGGTTAGGGTAATGTACTGTGGGTAACTGTACGTACAGCGAGTGTGTTTTGTGGAGCAGTGGTGGGTTGTGTGTGTCGGTGCTCTGGCTCCAGTGAGTGTTTACAGAGGCGGGGTTATGAAGGAAAGGTGAAGAGTTTGCTGTGAGTAGGTAAGTGGGTAGAAAAAGGTGCGTGTTGAGATACGTTACTGGTGTGTGTGTGTGTGTGTGTGTGTGTGTGTGTGTGTGTGTGTGTGTGTGTGTGTGTGTGTGTGTGTGTGTGTGTGTGTGTGTGTGTGTGTGTGTGTGTGTGTGTGTGTGTGTGTGTGTGTGTGTGTGTGTGTGTGTGTGTCAGAAAGGTATAGCTAAGTAGATAAGTAGGAAAAAAACTAGGGATAACTTAGAACAATTTTTGCATTTAACCATTAAAAAGGAAAGCAATCAGACGAAATTATTTCCAGCGCCAAGAAGAAGAAAGAAGCGAAAAATTATTATCTTGGCGGCGGAGGAGAGAGAGAGAGAGAGAGAGAGAGAGAGAGAGAGAGAGAGAGAGAGAGAGAGAGAGAGAGAGAGAGAGAGAGAGAGAGAGAGAGAGAGAGAGAGAGAGAGAGAGAGAGATTAATTTTCCTCCATATAATACAAAAAAAAAAATTACGTGGATTGGTAATGAATAAATAGACAGATAAATGAAAAAATTACTTGAATATTGAGTGAAAAAACTGCAGCATTTATTTATTAGTTCATGAAGGCAACTGTTCCTCATGTAGGGTGATAGTCTGACCCTTGACACACTCCGAGATTCTATTCTGGGTGCATAAATCCTGCCCTTTGTTCCTTGCCAGTGTGGAGAGTTCATAAAGGTAGTACTTCCTTCTCTTCTTCCTATTCAGTGTGTCTTTTCTCCCTTTTTCTTCTATCTCTTCTTCTTCTTGTTCATTTCCTCGTTTTTGTTTTGTTTTTCCGTTTCTTCTTTTTTTTCTTGTTTTACGTTTTTTTGTTCTTTTTCGTTTCATTTTTTTCTTATTCTTCTTCTGTTCTTGGTTTTCTTCTTTTTCGTTTTTTTTCTTCTTTCTTCTTTTTACTCCTTTTTCTTCCTCTATTTCTTATTGTCATTGTTATAATTTTTGTTGTTCTTTTCTTTTAGCACGAGTGCCTATATTCTCCTCTTCCTCCTGCCCATTTTTTCTTCTTTCTCTTCTTCTTCATTTTTTTTCCTTCTTCTTCTCCTTCGTCATAGCCAGGTAACGGGAATGTCCTCTTTTTCTTTTCATTATACTTTCTTCTTCTTCTTCTTCTTCTTCTTCTTCTTCTTCTTTTCATCCCTCAGCAGCGGCGAAGGAACGTGAGCAGCGCCTGTGTGTGTATTTTTTTTCCCTAATGCCTTGAAATGACTGGCCAGGTTCAGTGTAGTTTATTTTAGTTCCGTTGTTTTCTCAAGTTCGTGCGCGATTTGGCTCACCACGCAATCCCCCCACCCTTCCTCTCTCAACCAACCTCCCCTCCTCTCCCACCCCATGCGAGTTTCTCTTTCTCCTTTTTTCTCTTCCTCCTCTTTCTTTTCCTTCGTTTCACTTCCACTTGTTTCTCTTCTTTTCTTTCTCTGTTTATATCACTGTCCTCATCCTTTTCCTTTTTATTCTTCTTTTAATTTCTCTTCCTCCTCCTCTCAGCTCTCCTTCATCCAGCCTTCTCCTCTTCCTCCAATCTTATTTTCCTTTTTTTTTTCTTCCCTTTTGTTTCCTCCTCCTCCTCCTCCTCCTCCTCCTCCTCCTCCTCCTCCTCCTCCTCCTCCTCATTATTCGTCTTACACAAGAACCAAAAAAATCTGCAGCTGTGTCCCTCCTTTAACTTCCATCCTGTGCTCGCTTTTCCTTCCCTTTTCCCCATCTTTCCTTCCACTCCTTACGTCTCTCTACCCTTTGCCTTACACGCTCTTCTGCCATTATTTTCCCTCTCTCTCTTCTCCTTCTCCCCATTCCTTTCTCCTTCCTCCAACCATCACCTCCGCTCTCCCTCCGATGTCCCGATGTCCCTCTCTTCTTAACCGATTAGCCGTACATCAGTTTCCGGCAAAATAGAGAGAGGAGAAGCTGATGCAATTTCTTTGGGATAATCGAAAAAAAATATCTGGTAATTAATCGGTTTTCGTACAGGGAGAGCTCAAGAGTTTTTTTTTTATGATAGAGAAGGAAGGTGTTGTGATAGAGAATAGGAGGGAGGGAGGAAAGAGGGTAAGACAATACAGGGATTAGAATAAAGGTGTATTATCTTTTTTTAGATAAGCTTTCTATCTTATAACGAGGTGTAAGATTAAGGCACCTCGAGTAAGCTTGGGTAAAGAGCTTGCTGTTGATTATTCATGAAGGTGCTGCAGATGTTACCCACAAGAGTTCAGTGACACAGGAATCACGAGTTATGTTGCTATTTGTTCATCCATTCTCCTCTTCGTGTTCTTCCTATACACTCCTATTCATTTTACCTTTCTGAGACGTTACCCACATAAGTATCACGAAGTCTGTTGCTCCTTGTTCATCCTTTCGGCTCCTTCGTGTTCTTCCTATATATTCCTATTCATTCTACCTTTCTGAGACGTTGACTAGATAAAGATCACGAGGTCTCTTGGTTCTTGTTCATCCTTTCTGCTCCTCCGTGTTCTTTCTATACGGACTCCAATTCAATCTACTTTTCTCTCTACCCTCCCGCTCTCCCTCTGTCCTTTCCACCACCACTCCATTTCATCTCCAGCGCTCCTCTTCACCCTTGAATTGAGGACTGAATAAAGGTCCAAATTAATATGTTACGTGATCCAGATGAACGAGAGTTGGGTTCATTTGGGCGAGACGTTTCATGATACTTGTACACACACACACACACACACACACACACACACACACAGAGAGAGAGAGAGAGAGAGAGAGAGAGAGAGAGAGAGAGAGAGAGAGAGAGAGAGAGAGAGAGAGAGAGAGAGAGAGAGAGAGAGAGAGAGAGAGAGAGAGAGATGTGTGTGTGTGTGTGTGTGTGTGTGTGTGTGTGTGTGTGTGTGTGTGTGTGTGTGTGTGTGTGTGTGTGTGTGTGTGTGTGTGTGTGTGTGTGTGTGTGTGTGTGTGTGTGTGTGTGTGTGTGTGTGTGTGTGTGTGTGTGTGTGTGTGTGTGTGTGTGTGTGTGTGTGTGTGTGTGTGTGTGTGTGTGTGCGTGTGCATGTGCGTGTGCGTATGCGTGTGTGTGTGTGTTTTGATGAGGTGTATGGCGATCTGTACCGTATATTCATGGGTGTAGTATAATCAATAACATATTTCTTCGCACTAAGCTTTGATCACACAACTCTGAAGATCAAGACTTAATCAACCTGACGGCTGCTATTTACATCCTTCCTACAGCCTCCTTCACGAACACAGCATTTACTGAAGCATCAAAGTAAAAACCGGTGAATAACTTTAATCTCAAGAAATTACATGATCTAGACTGGAAAGAAAAGCGCATATCGTGACCCTGACCTCGGAAAACAGTGGAATCCGGCCTAGAGTCACGTTTCCACCCGCTAATCTCCGTGTTGCGCCACTGACTGATGCTGCAGCGGGGACACACCACACTGAGACACCCACCATGACCCCTCGTCCGCTGAGCAACAACAGACATTTTACCTGAGTTATAAGAGCTACCACACTTACTCTGCACTCCATCACCACGTTAGGAAGAAAACTACGTACATATCCATCTGAATAATACAGCAAACACAAAAGATAAAAGCCAAACAAGCGCATTATCTGTTATAGTACTGTTGTGGAGATTCTCCTTCCACAGACGTCAAATGCATCGTGTTGCTGTAATTGTTTGAAGGACTGTTCGACTTTTACTATAGTCAGATATGAGAAGTTAACAGTTCAATGCATACAATAACGCCCTTCCAAGAAAGTGCGGTAGTGAAAGTGCTGGGGGTATCACTTGCAACACCGTAATTGCCAATGAGAGCATTACACACGTTACTTACTTCATCTAAGCAATCTTACACGACTTCACCAAACAAAAATACAATAAGCAGTAAAAAATTTAACAACACAGTCATTCCTTTTGTTTTCGCTGACGTCATTGGAGATAACACTTGCATGAGCCTTGGTATTGAATTGAAGCTGGAACACACAAAGGTAGACTTGGATGTGGCGTTGCTTACGATCAGCCCGTGACGATATTCAGACTTGTACCGTGACCCTCAATACTGCCAAGCCCATCAAGAGCGAATGTACTCAAACGCCGCAAGCAGGAGAGACTTCATGGTGTACTGTTCTCCCCGCATCGCTCGCTGGCCGGAACTAAATGACAAGAAAAATATTGTGACATCCAATACTGTGCTGAGCTTTTCATTAAGGCTTCGCAGTACTGACGGTTAGTGGTGGTGGTGGTGATGATGGTGATGATGATGATGATGATGATGATGATTATTATTATTATGTAATTGCTATTGTTGTTGTTGTTGTTGTTATTGCTGTTGTTTATGTTGGTTTAGCAGTAGTAGTAGTAGTAGTAGTAGTAGTAGTAGTAGTAGTAGTAGTAGTAGTAGTAGTAGTAGTAGTAGTAGTAGTAGTAGTAGTAGTAGTAGTAGTAGTGGTTATACCAGTAGCGGTGCTGGTGCTGGTGGTGGTGGTGATAATGGTGCTTCCTCTTGCTGAGCCATCGTTACTGTTATTATGAAGTCACTATACATCATCATTCCTGTTACCATCACGTCGCTCTGTTTATTTCCCCGCGGCCCTGTTTGTTCTTCCTTCTGTCTTGTAATTCTATGTAATAAGACAGGTGGACGTAACGAAGCAATCAAGGAAGAACCAAAGATAACGATAACATGAATATCGTCAACATGGAGCTCACTACCACCGTGAAGCACTATTGTCTACCTCCCGTCCTTCACATTCACGCCACGTACTGTTCCTTGTTTCTCTGTTTCTCCTATTCCATCACAGCAATCATGCCACTTGATGACACGCGAACATGGTAATACTGGTACTGGCTGAAGATCTCACTCGCTGTTTGGTTAATGTATTCCTCTCTTGTAAATAAATAGATGTATAAATAAAGAATCAACAATAGAAAGAATAAAGTGCATCAAATTTATTTTATTCTTACCATAACCATTATTCAATTCTAAAACTACACACTATATTTCTTTCATATGTCGAAATAATCCACCATTTTAAGTAAGTAAAAGTTTTATACAAAATATTAAATTCTCGCACATTTCAGAATATAGCGTGAACAATTAGATCAAACTTCGGGTGATGGATGGTGTTTTGTCAGTGGTAATGCTGCCAGGCTCGCGTCTCCTATGACACAGTTGATGGAACAGAGCAAGATGTGTGTCCCTGCTTTAGGAACATTACCCCTTTCGATGTTGCTCCTCACAAGCCAGACTAACCCACCACCGCGCAATAGACACACCAACAGACGCCCCAAGCACTACCCACTGCAAACCACACAGAAGCTAAGACCAAACAGCTTCACACAGCACAATACAAGATCAAAACAGTCCAAAGCAACACAATTCAAATCCACAAAAAAAACATCAAAGCACAATTCAAGATCAAAACCGTCCAATATAACACATTTCAAATTCAGAGCCATCCAGTGCAAACCAACGCACGCCAAAGCACAGGCCAGCACAAATGTCTGCACAAAACGCGCTCCTCATAGAAATACAGATGTGAGCAAGAGTTTAATATAGGAATACGTGGCAATTCACAACGACCCCAATAACAAGGGAGAAAATACACGATTACTTGAGTTTTCTGAGCGAAAGTAAGGGGAACAAAATATACCTGCTCTACCGTTAAGAATGGGCTTTAAACATTTTCAAGGCTGGATGTCAATCAACAAGCAGGAAAGCCATCAGGATGAGTGACATCTCCACAACTTTGCATACCAGAAGTTTCAAACAAAACTGTCTTTACCTCTTGTGACGACATTCCGTGCCAGAGAAAACAGGTTTCTGGAGCACACAAAGAAACCCAGGATCTGTGGAAAAAAGAAAAAAGTTTAAAATGTAAAACGTGTGGAGAACCAAGCAAAACTCTCATCAAATAAATAAAAGTTTAAACAAAGAACACATTGCTGGAATCTCAATGGTCGCATATTCCATGGCTGAGAGAAACGGAGACCAAAGGGTTACTGTCCATGCTTCAAGTGCCACGTGAATTTGTTAAGAGTTTGTCAGACGTTCTATTCAGTTGAGAGGCCCCGCCAGCCCAGCAATGCCAGAGAAATGTGTCACGGGCGAGCCACAAAACAGCGGCCGGCGCGCCAAGATCCCCTCCTCTCGTGCCTTGCAGTGCGGAACAGTATCGCCAGCTGCTGTGCATGTGGGAACAATCAATATCTTCTCCGCTCGATTCCATTAATATTTCAAACTAGACGCCAAATTTCTGATATTTATTTGCTTTTATCCTCCTCCATCTCCTCCTCCCCCTCTTCCTCCTCCTAGTCCTCCTCCTCGTACTCCTCCTCCTCCTCCTTGCTTTCTATTACAACTACTACTGCTGCTATTATTAATAATACTATTACTACTACTACTTATTTACTAATAATAATAATAATACTAGTACTAATACTCGTACTAATACGTTTGCTTCTTCTTCTTCTTCTTCTCCTCCTCCTCCTCCTCCTCCTCCTCCTCCTCCTCCTCCTCCTCCTCCTCCTCCTCCTCCTCCTCCTCCTCCTCCTTCTCCTACTACTACTACTACTACTACTACTACTACTACTACTACTACTGCCTTCAAATCTTTCGTCATTCTTCTTCTCCTCCAGTAAATTATTTCTTCCTTCTATTACTCTCTCATTGCTTTCTTTATTCCTCTTCTTCCTCCTCCTTCTCCTCCTCCTTCACCTCCACGTCACTCCCACACCCACCACCACCAACACCAACACCACCACCGCCACCGCCACCGCCACCAATGTACGTCTTCACGCTATCGGTGTTAAAACATACAAACTCGCATGTCCGCTTCGTAAAATCCACTGGGAATAGAACGTGAAGCAAAGAAAAGTATATAAAATTACACCTCCCTTAACGAAATATCTCTGGCCTGAGAACAAAAGCCCGCTGTCCTGCCGGGTGAATAAACTACGATTTTTTCCCTCTCTCTCTCTCTCTCTCTCTCTCTCTCTCTCTCTCTCTCTCTCTCTCTCTCTCTTGTCTTTCTCTCGGCGCCTATTTCACGTGGAAGAAAAATAGCAAGTGGAAGAAAAAATAGCGGAAGCGGAGATGGAAAATAATAGTAAAAACACAAGAGAGAGAGAGAGAGAGAGAGAGAGAGAGAGAGAGAGAGAGAGAGAGAGAGAGAGAGAGAGAGAGAGAGAGAGAGAGAGAGTGAGGGGGGGCGCCTTAATATCCCCAGCAGGCAGGCAGGTGAAGGTGAGTGAGGTGGGTCAGGTGCCTGGAGACCCGACCCGCCGCTTGGCCTTCGTGTGTCAGGATGAGACCCAGACGGTGATAGAGGAGGCGTGGGGTTTGATACATATTTACACACACACACACACACACACACACACACACACACACACACACACACACACACACACACACACACCACACACGAAGAAAAAATGACTTACCAAAAGAAAATATAAAGCAAAAGATATCACAGATTATATATCACGATAAAAAACAAAGGGAAAAAAAACAATAATGATATCAAGCACAAGAAAAAATACATCACGATATAAGCAGATTATAATTCTTTTCAAATATCAAGAAAAAAATGCCAACTTGTCACGCATAATCAAGCAAAAATAATGCATTGGCAGTAATCTTTTACACACACACACACACACACACACACACACACACACACACACACACACACACACACACACACACACACACACACACACACACACATACACACACACACACACACACACACACACATACACACACACACACACGGTAGCTCAGTGGTTAGAGCGCTGGTTTCACAAGCCAGAGGACCGGGGTTCGATTCCCCGCCCGGGTGGAGATATTTGGGTGTGTCTCCTTTCACGTGTAGCCCCTGTTCACCTAGCAGGGAGTAGGTAAGGGATGTAA
>NC_059296.1:27863868-27876368 GCF_017591435.1 Portunus trituberculatus | reverse complement strand
TTTGGGAGTTCAAGTATGTAATAAACAGCTGATCGGGTGAAAATGTGATGAATATTTAGATTTTATATTGGCAAGGATGGTGAAGGTTATAATTTTGTTTAACCCCTTCAGTACCATGACGTGTTTCCATATTCATTCTGCTTACTGTTTGGTGACTTTACACAGCTTCAGAAACTCATGTGGGGATTAAAAATAGTGAAGACTCTGGCTATCAATCTTCTGACATCCGTAGACACTTCCTAATGTCAATAAAATGGTCTGATCGTCTAATCTCAAGGTAAAAATGCGTCCCAGTACTGAAAGGGGTTAGTAGAATGATAGTGAATGTGAGTTTTGGTAGAAAGACTTAGTGCAAAGTGGAAAGGTCTCTTATTAACCCTCTGACTGGCCTTTGGTACTCCTTTCCCTAATAACCTTTCTCTCTGAGGCATCTTTACTTGTTCTACAGCCACATGCAATATTCACACGAGAGAAAACTGCAAAACCTATTCTTTCTTGCAGGTATTCATAAAGATGTCACACACTGCATATGGCGGTAGTAATTGTCTCGTATCGAAGTGACACGACGTATAGCAAAGGAAATTTTCGTTAGGAAGAGAAAAAGTAATGCAGAAATTTGTCTAACGAGGTGATGGTGAAACAGGGAGGTTTACAAGGGAAAGATGGTGAAAGGAGGAAAAAATCGTTTTCCAAGATAGTGAGATAGGAAAAATTCATCTTATGGGCCGAATATAAACTGAAATCGCTATGCACTAACTTTTGTGTGTAAATTTCTGCATGAATGTCGGCTGTAATAGTGTGTAGTTTGTGTATATGTGATGTGTACCCTCCGGTCATGTAACGTAGCTCTGTATGGCACAAGTGTTTACGTTATTATTGTTTGTGCAGCATTTGATCACTGCAAGCCCCATTGTTCGTGAATGAAACTGAAGGCAAGCTATACGTACTATCATAATCAGCACAAACTATCAATCATCACAACGCATTTACCTTTTATCCCCATTATTCCAATGTTCGCGTACTCGCATTAATTTGAAACAGAACCCTATATAGAGCCCAGTACAAAGCAGTAACGATCACCACACACACACACACACACACACACACACACACACACACACACACACACACACACACACACACACACACACAGGTATATACACATCCAACGCACCAAATCCCTAAATGAATGCAAAGCGGAGAGAGGAGCTTGCTTGAATCAACATTTCGTCCCTAAGCCCCGCCGGATCTGTCATGCCTGCCGATCCCTCCCGCACACAGGCATCAATGCAGAAGGGGGAGAAAAATCTGTAGGTTCGCGGAAAGCCTTCGTGTCCCAGCGCGTGGAGACAGACCGTCCATCACTTTGAGAAAACAACAACAACACGGAAGACACCAGGCAGAAACGTCGCCACCTTAGGGGAGGGAACACGCGCTGGCTTCGTGTTCCGTGGTTATGTATGACCTCTGGACCTCATTACGCGGGGTGTCAGGGTCATCCGCGCGGGTCAGCGAGGGTCAGGGGAGGGCGGAAGAAGGGAAGTGGGAGGCAGCGAGGCGACAGACAGGCGGGTGTTAGCGTGAGGTGACGCAGCAATGTATCACTGACTTCCTCCTCCTCCTGCAGGTTGCTTGAGGCTGGCCTGTGTGTGTGATAGTCCCAGCGAACACACACACACACACACACACACACACACACACACACACAGATGCTCTCCCCACACACGCAAACACAAACACGCAAAGCACAAGCCATATTGAAGAATGGAAGCAACGAAAGTCAGGGAGAAAGGAAGGCGGAAAGAATGGGAAACAAGAACAAAGGGTTGAGACAAAGGAAGACGAAAAAGGGGCGTGAAAGTTGACAGATGGGAATGCGATGGAACACCGGCGATTGAAGGGCAGGCGATGGGAGAATGAAAATAGTCCGGAATTAGCCACTGGGAGAGACTGAGGATGGCAACAATACGAAAGAAAGAACGAATGTCGGAGAGAGAGAGAGAGAGAGAGAGAGAGAGAGAGAGAGAGAGAGAGAGAGAGAGAGAGAGAGAGAGAGAGAGAGAGAGAGAGAGAGAGAGAGAGAGAGAGAGAGAGAGAGAGAGAATAGAGAGAGAGAGAGAGAGAGAGAGAGAGAGAGAGAGAGAGAGAGAGAGAGAGAGAGAGAGAGAGAGAGAGAGAGAGAGAGAGAGAGAGAGAGAGAGAGAGAGAGAGAGAGAGAGAGAGAGAGAGAGAGAGAGAGAGAGAGAGAGAGAGAGAGAGAGAGAGAGAGAGAGAGAGAGAGAGAGAGAGAGAGAGAAAAAGTGGGGCTCAGATGGCTGTGGGGATAGATGGAAGGAGGACAACACAAGAAAAAAAGTTGGAATTGAAATGAGGGGAACGGAAAAGGTCACGGAATAAAGAATTGAGAAAGACAAAGGATTGGCAGAAGGGGAACCAGATAGGAATGAATGAAACACATACATGGAGAGAGAGAGAGAGAGAGAGAGAGAGAGAGAGAGAGAGAGAGAGAGAGAGAGAGAGAGAGAGAGAGAGAGAGAGAGAGAGAGAGAGAGAGAGAGAGAGAGAGAGAGAGAGAGAGAGAGAGAGAGAGAGAGAGAGAGAGAGAGAGAGAGAGAGAGAGAGAGAAAGAGATTGGCGGAGGGACAGTAAATAAGAATTATACAATTATCTAAATGGACAGACAGGTACTGACTTGTATGTTGAAATGTGTAATTTTTTCATAAATTCCGCAGTTCCCCGTTTCGCTGACAAATACATCGGTAAATATTTATCTGCATTTTCTTTTTTGTCTGGAGGAAGCAATTGTTGTGTGATGAAAAATCAGCGTTGTCCTGCGGTATGCATTGTAATCAGTTAGAATTATTTATGCTTTTCATCATTGAAAATGACGCTGACACACGCACTCTCTCTCTCTCTCTCTCTCTCTCTCTCTCTCTCTCTCTCTATCTATCTATCTATCTATCTCTCTATCTCTCTTAAACACACACACACACACACACACACACACACACACACACACACACACACACACACACACACACACACACACACACACACATCCACATTCCTTTGACATAAGCTATTCCAGTTTAACATATGCACATGCAACAGAGAAAACAAACATTTCCATAAAAAGACAGACACAGTAAACAAAACTATTTATGTGACGAACACCAAGCAAGGAGTGATGCAAACAACATGACGCAAATTTCTGGTTACTACGTATAGAAATTGACTTTGATTAATGAATTTAGTAAGGGAAGCGTAACAGTGGCTCATTAATCTGCACCTTCGCTTCATTCATTGTAAACTTCACGCAAAACAAACTCTCACCAAAACTCAATTCTTCAAACAAAGCAGTTCTCCCTACGATGGATTTCTCAATTAATCTTTTCAGTACTGAGACACATTTTTACCATGAAATTTGTGTACGATTATAAAATTTTATTGACATCAGGAAGGATCCATGGAGGTCAAAAGACTAATGACCACAGTCTTCACTATTCTAATCCCCACGTAACTTTCTGAATTGTGTAAAATGACTAAATAGTAAGCAGAATGAATATGAAAACGCATCATGGCACTAAAGGGGTTAACGTGACGCAAGCTGACCTATGTTGGAAAAAATCTAACTGTAGGAATCAGGATCGAGATAAGTAATGAATCGGGGTTTTTTTTATCATCTATTTATATTTTTATTCTTTTCACTAACCGTTTTTTGCTTGCACAGATTCTTTTTTCAGTCTGATGAGGTCTTTTCCTTGTATTAAACTTGGACACCGTTAAACAAAATCCTAGTTCAATACACATTTACCAACATAAGTTTTTCATAACTAGGACGAACATTTTAATCAAATTTATAACGTTAAAACTAATCTATTTTGCATAAAAAAAAAGAATTAAGCTTATTAACCATCATAATTAGATTTACTTTTATAACCCAAATATCTTTCTCTTTTTATGTATCCAAATAGTTTTCTTGTAGGACATGCAATGATTCACTGGTGCGTGACTTGCTGCACCACCACCACAGGATCAGGACACTCAGCACACCACAAATACACCTAATACTTTCTCCTGTCCAACTGCCTACGAGAGAGAGAGAGAGAGAGAGAGAGAGAGAGAGAGAGAGAGAGAGAGAGAGAGAGAGAGAGAGAGAGAGAGAGAGAGAGAGAGAGAGAGAGAGAGAGAGAGAGAGAGAGAGAGAGAGAGAGAGAGAGAGAGAGAGAGAGAGAGAGAGAGAGAGAGAGAGAGAGAGAGAGAGAGAGAGAGAGAGAGAGAGAGAGAGAGAGAGAGAGAGAGAG
Organism: Portunus trituberculatus; assembly: GCF_017591435.1. NCBI lineage: Eukaryota > Metazoa > Arthropoda > Malacostraca > Decapoda > Portunidae > Portunus > Portunus trituberculatus. The sequence goes on along the minus strand of NC_059296.1, from coordinate 27,872,064 downwards.
AGAGAGAGAGAGAGAGGAGTTTTTACTTTCAAAATGACACTTAAATAATTTCCAATGCAGTGTGTTCCATTTTTGTTCAAATCATGATTTTTTTATCCTCAATACAACATTAAAATAATTTCCAATACAGTATGTATAATTTGAATTTAAATCATTATTGTTTACTTCATATAACATTTAAATAACTTTCAATACACTATATTCAATTTTGACTCAATGTAACATTTCAATACTTTAAAATACAGTACATTTAATTATGAGTGAAATCATTACATTCTGCCCGCAATATAACACTTGAATCACTCTTAATGAAGTATATAAAATTTCTGCTTAATTCATGATGTGTTTACTCTCACACTACCCCTAATCTTTCACACTACACACTAATCTCTCACACTACACACTAATCTCTCACACTACACACTAATCTCACACACTACACACTAATCTCTCACACTACACACTAATCTCTTCACGCAACACTCTAATGCCTCACACTAGTCTAATTTCTCACTCTAACCACCCCCTCTTTCCTATCCACACCCTCTTCATCATCTTTCTCGTCACAGCTGCCTACCATCGCTTTATTTATAGTGAGGTCCTCCATCCCCTCTCCACAATTATCCTCGTTAAGAGCTGTCATTAGCATTAATCTCACGTCATTCGTACCGCTGCTCCTCTTGCTGTTGCTAATGGTGACGATAATGCTCCTATTAACTAATGCATTTAATGGGTTCGTTTTGTTTTGAATGCTCGCGGCTAACGGGAATCATGTATAAACTGATTGAAGGTTTGAATAGAAATACACGGTTTGCTCACAGAAATACATAGACACGGTTTGCTCATACATTGGGTTAAATATCATGGTAAACAGGAACGGTAGTAGTAGTAGTAGTAGTAGTAGTAGTAGTAGTAGTAGTAGTAGTAGTAGTAGTAGTAGTAGTAGTAGTAGTAATAGTAATAATAGTAATAATAGTAATAATAATAATAATAATAATAATAATAATAATAATAATAATAATAATAATAGGACTTTGTTACCGGGAATGAAAAAAAGGAGCAGAAAATGAGAATAACAAGAACAAAAAAGAATAACAACAAGAAAAAGAACAAGAAAAACAAGAACAACAACACGAAGAGGAGAACAAGAACAAGAACACTAAACATATAAAATAAAATAGATAAAAAAAAGACGAGGAATAAAAAACAAACAACAGCAACAACAATAACAACAAACAACAATAATAACAACAACAACATCAAGCCAACAGAAACTAGAGCTAACTGACAACCTGAAGCATTGAAGGCGAACACTCTCACTCACTCACTCACTCACTCCGCCTCGCTCATGATACCAAAAGATTCACGGATCAGCTTTAATGACAGACACATGCCAATACTTTTACTGTGGCTGAATACCTGTCTGCCAGCAATCCATCAGCCAGCACCCAAGACTCACTACACATCCCACCAACACCACCACCACCACCACTACTACTACCACTACTAATACCTAAGGGCAATAAGGGATGCCATCGAGTCTTATAGAGGTGCCATTGTCTAAGGGTTGAGAGGAGGCCTTGTTGCTGATTGCCTGAGTGGTTATGTGTGCGAGAGTGACTGACTGACTGAGTGATTGTGTGAAAGAGTGAGTGAGTGAGTAAGTGATTGTGTGAAAGATTGACTGATTGAGTGGTGAGTGATTCTGTGAGTGAGTGACTGACAGACTGGGTGATTGTGTGAAAGAATGTGTAAGAGAGTGAGTGGGTGACTGTTTGAAAGATTGATTGAGTTGAGTGAGTGAGTGAGCGGGTGACTGACTGTGTGAGTGAGTGAGTGAGTGAGTGATTCAGCGAGTGAGTGAGTGAGTGAGTGAGTGTTTTAGGGAGTGATTCAAAGAGTGAGTGACTGAATGACCGATGTACTGACTGAATGTCTGACTGACTGACTGACTGAATGAATGAATGAGTAAAAGAATGACCGACCGACCAACCGACCTACCGCCTAACTGACTGACTAACTGAACCTGTCTGGAGAGCGAGGCGTGTTACGAGCAAAACTATTAAGCCCACAAGGTCTAACATGTAGGAGGAAATAAAGAACAATGGACAAGATTACTATAGGTGATGCTCCACTCATAACTCACTTCTTTTTTACACTCAAAGATAATACATATTGTCTGGAAAAACTCATTATATTTTCTTTCCTTTTATTTTTTCTCCACTCGTTGCCATCAGATTTCTATTTACCATTTTTATCTTTTTTACGTATCGCGAATATTTCCCCTACTAAATGACGTCAGTTTATTTCTTATTGTTTATTTCTCCCTTTGACAATATAAACAGTATATACCCCCATTTATATCCACCTTTTACTTATACTACTATTTTTTCTATTGTATTTTAAGAGCATTGATTATGATTTATTTCCTCTAGTTGTTTTCTTTCAGTCATTACTAGTCACACCTCCTCGTGATATATGATACATGTAGCATTAATCTCTTCCCTCGTATTACAAAGGTACTGACTGCAATGAACTTCCTCTTCTTCTTTTCCTTCACTCCTAACCAATACCTTCTAACCATATGGAAGGGTTTCTAAGGGTGTTTGAGTCCAATTTTAAGAGAATTTTAGGGTTTCCAATGGTATGTAAGGGTGTTTTAGGGTTTGTAAAGGTAAATTTTAAGGGTTTGTGTGTATTTTAAGGGTTTATGTACATTTCTAAGGTTTTCTCTTTTTCTTTAACGTTATTCATTGTCTTGTATTCTAATGGTACTGATCATGATTTCCTTTCTTTTTCCCAACGCCATTAGCCACTTCAGTAATGGGACGCATTTTTTATCGTTAGTGTTGAGTATGATTTTATTTACATTAGGAAGGGTCTATGGAGGTCAGAAGATTAATGGCCACAGTCTTCACTATCTTAATCCCCCACATAGGTTTCTGAAGCTGTATAAAATCGCCAAATAGTAAGTAGAATGAATATGAAAACGCGTCATAGTACTGGAAGAGTTAATTAACTTTGCTTTTGATTCCCACATTCAAATGGTTCTTTATAATGGAGATATATACATAAGAGCACGGCAATGGCCACCAACAAGACCAGTGACGTCATCCAGGTAGCAATTAACTTTTAAAATAGTATCGCCATTACTTCACAGAGCGTCACTTCTTCCTGATTCAATTAATTCTGGAGTGAGTGGTGGCCCTTAGCGATCACCACTCAGAAAAGCTTAATTGGTCGTCATAGTGATGGCTGTCGAGTATTGATATAGGCAGTGGTGGTGGTGGTGGTGGTGGTGCAGGTGGTGGTAGTAGTAGTAGTAGTAGTAGTAGTAGTAGTAGTAGTAGTAGTAGTAGTAATAGGAGGAGGAGGAGGAGGAGGAGGAGGAGGAGGAGGAGGAGGAGGAGGAGGAGGAGGAGGAGGAGGAGGAGGAGGAGGAGGAGGAGGAGGAGGAGGAGGAGGAGGAGGAGGAGGAGGAGGAGGAGGAGGAGGAGTAGCAGCAGCAGTAGCAGTAGCAGTAAAAGTTGAAAGTAAAATCACCACCACCACCACCACCACCACCATCACGACCACTATCTGACCCCCAACCAGCACAAATAGCCAACACAGCCATTATCAATATTACTATCGTGTTCCAAAGCATCAAAAACAAAACCGTCACTTTATCAATACCAATTAAATACCTTTTAGTCCACCACACACACATAAACAATTCTACAAACGCTTTTTATTCTAACTTTTTTTTCTTTATCTCTCTCTCTCCTCCCAACCCACTCACTTCACTCCCACACACTGAACCAAACCATTCATTCCTTAACCTCTTCAGTACCAAGAGACATTTTCATATTCATTCTGGTTACTATTTGGTGATTTTATACAGCTTCAGAAATTTATGTCATGGAATCAAAATAGTGAATACTCTGGCCATTAATATTCTGACCTCCATAAATCCTTCCTAATGTAAATAAAATTGTCTAATCATACCAAAAACTTACGGTAAAAATGCGTCCCAGTACTGAAGGAGTTAACCTCTTCAGTGCTATGACGCGTTTCCATATTCATTCTGGTCACTATTTGGTGATTTTATACAGCTTCAGAAACTTAAGTGGGGGGAATTAAAGTAGTGAATACTCTGGCCATTAATCTTCTGACCTCAATACCCCTTCCTAATGTAAATAAAATCGTCTAATCACACCCAAAAACTCACGGTAAAAATGCGTCCCAGTACTGAAGGAGTTAAACACAACGTGATACCTCTTTCCTGTTGCCACATCAATTACCTTCACCAGCGGACCGAGAGACAGAGAGGGAGTGGTGGGGAGGTGTCAGTGCGAGCTTCAACTAACGAGCAGCTGAGGAGGGCAGGTATAAAATGTCAAGGTGATTCTTCGGGATGGCAGAGATGTATTGGTCATGATTATTGGATGATGTACAGGCGGGGAACCAAAGAAATAAAGACAGTAAAAAGGAAAATGGTAACAAGGGAGAGATAAAGAAAAAAGGTAAAAGAAAGAAAATTAAAGAAAGAAAAGAAAGAAGCAAGAGGGAAAGAAAAAAATAAGGAAAGAGAGCCAGAGAACACAGACAGACAAATCAAGAACAGATAAAGCCATGAAACGAAAAGAAAAGCAAGAAATTAAGACAGAGAAAACGAAAAAGAAAGAGAAAAGAGAGAGAGAAAGAAGGTAAGGAAGAAAGAAAAATCAATGAAGCAAAGAACAAACAAACACAGATGCAAAAAAAAAGGAAATACAAAAACAGACAGACGGATAGAAAGACAGACACACAGCTGACGAATAGACGTAAGTATGCGACGAAATGAGAAAAGAAATTAGAACACAGAGCGAAAAAATATTCATAACAAAGAGAAAAATTAGAAAAGAGCAAAAAAAAAAGTACAAGACGAAAAGAAAAAAGAAATTAGAACACAAAGCGAAAAAAGAAGAATGCGAAGAAAAGAGAAAAAGAAATTAGAACAGAGCGAAAAGAAAAAAACAAGACAGACAAAGGACACAACGACATAAAGCTGAGAAAAAATAAAGAACTGGAGACAAAAGACTTATAAATACGCAGTCACTGAAAAAAGTAGGTCATATCAAACACTTCAACCTTCACCTCCCTACACTCTATATAAATACACGAATTTTTCATAACTGGCAGCCTAATGTAACGAATAATTTTTCCCGTTAACCCCTTCAGTACCACGACGCGTTTTTCCATATTTATTCTGCTTACTATATGGGGATTTTACACAGCATCAGATACTTATGTGGGGATTGAAACAGTAAAATAAGTATTCCCTTTTAGCCCAGAAATTCCCGTGAAAAGCCCACATGATATAAAAAAAAACAGACCAAATAGTGAAGACTCTAGCCATTTAAGCTTCTGACCTCCATAGACCCTTCCTAATGTTAATAAAATCGTATAATAAGGTGGTTAAATGCAACGGTGATTATTTTCCAGCATTGTTTTCCTATACTAGAACAGATGATTTATACTCCTGCTCTCCTACGTAAGCCATGGTGTTGAAAAAAAATATTAACATTCTTTTATTACCTGCACATCATACGTATATGTGGTGTAAGGACCAAACTCTCTCTCTCTCTCTCTCTCTCTCTCTCTCTCTCTCTCTCTCTCTCTCTCTCTCTCTCTCTCTCTCTCTCTCTCTCTCTCTCTCTCTCTCTCTCTCTCTCTCTCCGTCGCTAGTAATAGAAAGACGCAGATGATTAATGATAAATGTGGGAGGAAGGGATGAAAAATATTGTGGAAGTAAAAATTTTATTCTGAAGAAGAAGAAGAAGAAGAAGAAGAAGAAGAAGAAGAAGAAGAAGAAGAAGAAGAAGAAGAAGAAGAAGAAGAAGAAGAAGAAGAAGAAGAAGAAGAAGAAGAAGAAGAAGAAGAAGAAGAAGAAGAAGAAGAAGAAGAAGAAGAAGAAGAAGAAGAAGAAGAAGAAGAAGAAGAAGAAGAAGAAGAAGAAGAAGAAGAAGAAGAAGAAGAAGAAGAAGAAGAAGAAGAAGAAGAAGAAGAAGAAGAAGAAGAAGAAGAAGAAGAAGAAGAAGAAGAAGAAGAAGAAGAAGAAGAAGAAGAAGAAGAAGAAGAAGAAGAAGAAGAAGAAGAAGAAGAAGAAGAAGAAGAAGAAGAAGAAGAAGAAGAAGAAGAAGAAGAAGAAGAAGAAGAAGAAGAAGAAGAAGAAGAAGAAGAAGAAGAAGAAGAAGAAGAAGAAGAAGAAGAAGAAGAAGAAGAAGAAGAAGAAGAAGAAGAAGAAGAAGAAGAAGAAGAAGAAGAAGAAGAAGAAGAAGAAGAAGAAGAAGAAGAAGAAGAAGAAGAAGAAGAAGAAGAAGAAGAAGAAGAAGAAGAAGAAGAAGAAGAAGAAGAAGAAGAAGAAGAAGAAGAAGAAGAAGAAGAAGAAGAAGAAGAAGAAGAAGAAGAAGAAGAAGAAGAAGAAGAAGAAGAAGAAGAAGAAGAAGAAGAAGAAGAAGAAGAAAGTCTCTGGTGAGGTGACGTGTATTCATTTCACTTCAGGACAAAAGGATGAAACAATGAAAAATAATGGCAGTGTGTGTGTGTGTGTGTGTGTGTGTGTGTGTGTGTGTGTGTGTGTGTGTGTGTGTGTGTGTGTGTGTGTGTGTGTGTGTGTGTTTAAGGAAGAGAAGCTGGCCATGGGCAATAAAAAACACAACAAAAAAGGTCCACTTCAGAGAGAATTTCCAAAAAGGTTAGTAGAGTTAGCCAAAAGTCTGGGACAAGGTTAAGTTAGGTTAGGTGTGTGTGTGTGTGTGTGTGTGTGTGTGTGTGTGTGTGTGTGTGTGTGTGTGTGTGTGTGTGTGTGTGTGTGTGTGTGTGTGTGTGTGTGTGTGTGATACGAGGCAGCACAGGGAGTTGTGTGTGGGAGGAGAAAAAGGCGATGTTTGTGTAATATTAATATCCCGCCAGGTGACTTGATATACTGCCTAGACACACACACACACACACACACACACACACACACACACACACACACACACACACACACACACACACACACACACACACACACACGAAGTAACAATAACCCACAGGTCATCATCCACTCTTGAGAACCATTTTCCACGTACAAGTGAATAAACATCGGAAAGGCAACTTTTAAGCAATTCATTAACACATCACGTCATCACCCTCCCCTTCCTCACCCGCCACACACACACACACACACACACACACACACACACACACACACACACACACGCAAACATATGGACTCAAATTCGTCTCACACATATCCGTCCATATTTGATGTTGCTTCCTTTGATGTGTCGCTGCTTGGCAAACATAAAATGGTTGGGAGTGGCTGAATTTACCTGGAGAGAACCGAGAAGGAGAAGGAGAGGAGAGAGATAGAGAGAAGATAAGAGGAACCAAGGACATAGAGATAGGAAGGAGAAGAACGAAGGAGATGAGGCAGCGAAGGAATAAGGAATGGAGGGATGAAGGCAGGTTTGAGTGGTGCCATTAATAACAGCAGGCTTAAATCGCTTACGAGACTTGCCTTCACTCAACAAAGACAGAGGACAGGAGGAGGAGGAGGAGGAGGAGGAGGAGGAGGACGCGGGGAACACACGAGAGAGTAAGGCACCGTGAGGAGATGAAAGAATATAAGGAGGGAAAAAAGAATGAGACAACAGAAGAATGTGAAGAAAGACATCAGAAAGAGATGAGGAGGATGTGAAAAAGATAGGATAGCAAGACATGAGAAAAACATCACGAGAAAGGAGGAAGAAATGTTAGAGAGAAAATGATAAAGACAAGAATGTGAGGCAGACAAGAGATAAACATAAGGAAGACAGGAGAATGATGTCATGAAGTTATCAGAATAAAAAAAGGAGAACCAGAGTAAAAAATGAGAAGGGGCTTTAGAGATGAAGTTGGGAGGACATGGAAGAATAAGAAGTGAGAAGGGAAGAAAGCGAAAGAAAGTAAACAGGACATGACGTGAGGAAGAAAAAATAAGAGCATAACAAAGACTAGGGGAGACAAAAATAAGACAAGAATATGAATTAGGATGAACACAAGTTAGGAGAAATCGAGGAGAGTGAAGGAATGTTAGTTGTAAAGCAGCATAAAATCTCTTCTGCAAATTCCACTCCGTCCTTAGCAAGCTTCAGCCTTCACCACGAGTCTCAAAACCCTCTCATTAACATACAAAAGCTACCCCCC
>NC_059296.1:27836368-27858868 GCF_017591435.1 Portunus trituberculatus | reverse complement strand
AACAGAAAAAATGTTAACAGGTTACATATACAAGTTCTCTCTCTCTCTCTCTCTCTCTCTCTCTCTCTCTCTCTCTCTCTCTCTCTCTCTCTCTCTCTCTCTTCTGTGACCTTTTGTCTCATCACCTCTCACTCCCTGTTTTTCTCTGTTGCTTTTATCTCTCTCTCTCTCTCTCTCTCTCTCTCTCTCTCTCTCTCTCTCTCTCTCTCTCTCTCTCTCTCTTTCTGTTAACTATCAACGAAAAAATCACCACCTTAAACGCACCGTGAAGTCTAAATAAGGAGCCGCAATGGAGCATAAGCATTCCGTGACAGCCACCACGAGCAGCACCAGGAGGGAGGAAGGGAGGAAGGGAGGAAGGGAGCGAGCCGGGAACAAAGAAGCAGAGAGCAGAGCATGTGTTGAAACGGCGCGGATTGATTGTTGGCTGCCTTCGTTCATGTTTTAGCTACACGATGACGTCATGTGGTTATAGGGGAGAAAGAGAGAGAGAGAGAGAGAGAGAGAGAGAGAGAGAGAGAGAGAGAGAGATAAAAACATAAAAGGAGAAATGTTGAAATATGGAGAAATTGTAATAGCTGTCTTGGTTTCTCTCTCTCTCTCTCTCTCTCTCTCTCTCTCTCTCTCTCTCTCTCTCTCTCTCTCTCTCTCTCTCTCACACACAAACATCTGATGTCCCAAAGGCAGCGAGTTTCACCTGTAATCAAGGGCAATTTATGGAGCCTATTACCGCTAGTGTCGTCAGCGGGGCTTCTCAGGTATGCCTTGCCTGGCCCGCCCGTGTCTTGGTCAGGACGGCCCTTCCCCGCCCCCCACCACCACCACCACAACCACTACTACTTTCCCTATTGATTCATATTCCCACGTAGCCTTTTCCTCATTAATTATGGTGTTTGTAAGTCTTACTGTAGACAGGCTTGTGTGTGTGTGTGTGTGTGTGTGTGTGTGTGTGTGTGTGTGTGTGTGTGTGTGTGTGTGTGTGTGTGTGTGTGTGTTTGGTGTTGTTGGGTGTAAAGGAGGGGAGCGCTGTATATAACGTAGGAGTGCATATTTTAGAAGGAATGCACATTCTTGCGCGTATTACACACACACACACACACACACACACACACACACACACACACACACACACACACACACACACACACACACACACCTTACAAAACAAATACCAGGGACAATTTACTTTGGAATTCCACTGCTTTCACCAATTCATCTCACACACACGCACACGCACGCACACACACACACACACACACACACACACACACACACACACACACACACACACACACACACACAGGAGAGAGAGAGAGAGAGAGAGAGAGAGAGAGAGAGAGAGAGAGAGAGAGAGAGAGAGAGAGAGAGAGAGAGAGAGAGAAACCAGAATACGAGCACTCACTAATCCACCCACACTGCTCCTGTTTAACTCGACACCTGGCGCGCAATACACTACGAAATACGATATCATGACATTCGTTAAGTCTGCAGCTTTGTCAGTTTCCAAACAACGATGAAAATAGAATAAAGACCCCTTCTGCTTGCTTTTTTATCATTGTAATAAGCGAGGATTGTCCAACATTTGGTTCTTGACACGATCTAACCATTATCTTAACCTGAAGTATCCCACACTCAACCTAACACGCCAGACAGACAATCCATGTTTACTTCCTTACCCAGCCAGGCGAACACCTTTTTTTTGTCGGTGGATACGTGCGTGTGCGTGTGTGTGTGTGTGTGTGTGTGTGTGTGTGTGTGTGTGTGTGTGTGTGTCCGGCAGTAAGGCGAGTGCTTGAGTGCGTGGCTCGGGTCCCGCTCAGGAGTGCCAGTTTTCACATATTCCCTGAGCACTCTCACATTACCTACGTGTTAGCAGCGAGCCATACATCTTGCTGAGTGGCCTTACGTCAACAGCTGCACGACGGTATGTGTGCGCCTCCAACACAGCCACCAGCCCACGCCACACAGGCCAGTGCAACGAACGCTGAAGGAAGTGGACGAAACGTGCAGGAAAAGAGGAGGAAAAACATAATTGCACCATAAGAATAGCAGTTCTTTACTCAGGCGCTGGAGGGAACACGAGAGGTGCTTGACTTAAAATTTTCTTCGTCTTAGTCATTGAAATATGCATGAAATTGTTTAATTATTTGAATTAGTGTCAGTAATTTTTGTGAGAATATGTTGTGAATTAATCCACGCCATGAAAATACAATTGTGCCTCGGAATGTTTCTGTGATACAATTCATGCTCGCTGGAAAAACGTCACTACAAACAAAGGCTCCATCTCTTTTTAATATGAACGAATATTTCAAAACATTTCAGTTACAAATATACAACATTTTCAAAATAATCAACAAGCTTGCATTACCTAAAACAGATCGCCACTGGTCACAGTTGCAAAGTTTGTGCAAAAATACAGACACTTCACATAATTGTCGATGTGACATCACATGCAAATAACATTTTTCTTGTGTGGCAAACCCCCAACACAGCCTAAAGGGAAGCCACTGTGAACAACACTGGTCCATATCAATAACAGCTCTCTGTGAGTATGACGCACGCACGCACGCACGCACACACACACACACACACACACACACACACACACACACACACACACACACACGGGAAAAAAAATCACCCAGCCCTGGCGTCCACACTCCACACTGCTAACAGGGCGGCTAAACACCGTAGCGTCACGGCCCGGCCCGCCCCACGCACGCCGCCGACACGCCACGCAGTGAGGGCAGTCTGGTATGAACGGGAACAAGAACAAACTGCTATTAGCATACAAGGAGGCTAAGGAAATGGCGTGAGGTGCATGATGAGCTCAGACAACGTGTACTAATGCATATTCTATAGAGAACCTAAGAATAAAAAACAGCAGCCACTTAGATCGTTCTTTGTTATTAACAGAACTACTGAATTAAGACTTGGTAAAATAATAGAATCTAAAGCGAATACCGCATCTCTTTTTTTGTCATTTTCCCTCGTGTACCATTAATACTGTAAACAAACGTAAGGTATTGAGAAATATTAAAGGGTAGTATTTTTCCGAGACAACTGCCCGCTCCACCATCAACCAGCCTTCAATGGCGGCGGTGAAAGGAACAAACCACCCTACATCACATGCCGAGGCTTTGGATGGAAGGCCCAGCTCCCCCCACCCCAACGCTCACCACTGAATACACAACTTTACATATACTGTACGTTCAAATTAACATACATTACAAAGTCCAAGCACAATTACATATATACTCCAGGAGAGCGGGATGATAAAACTGCAACATTCTTCTCTTTTAGTGTCCACCGTCAAACAAAATTAATTATCCACAGTGAAAATGTTGTAACAAAGCAAGCAGGTCTTCATTGCAGGTCACTTGTGTTGTTCGTCCATTCATTCCGTCCCAGGCTATTATCGACACTATGAATCCTGTTGTGTGGAGTGCCAGTTTTGTGACGCATGTTTCTCCCCTCAGCACAACGAGCGACCCAACACAAGCGTGGCGCAATAAAAGACATGTACCACTTTGATGAGCTGATGCCTTTGCCTTTGAAATCTACGCTTGAAGCATTGTTTCAAAGGTTACGTGCTTCTCTCTCTCTCTCTCTCTCTCTCTCTCTCTCTCTCTCTCTCTCTCTCTCTCTTTCAAGGCTAGCGTTACAATTCTCCAATTTAAAGGAAACCAGACCAGAGAGGGTGACAATCCTAAAAAGACAGACTGACTGAGACACTAGAAAAGACATCACACACACACACATACACACACACACACACACACACACACACACACACACACACACACACACACACACACACACACACACACACATATACACACACACAGAAAAAGCATATAAGGATGAAGTAAAAGTGGAGTTAGCGAGTCAGCGAGTGAGAAGGAAGAGAAGCTGGCGTGGTACAAGCGAGCGTAGGGAGTGACAAGCCGTGGGTGGAAGGAGGCAGGGAAGGAACAGCAGCAAAGGAAGGGAGGAACTGTGACGATATCTATATTGCTTCGTGCTGTATGTGAGCACTGGACTTCTTGGATCATTTGAGCGATGTTAGTTTCATTCCTTTTCCTGTCAACTCTTGTTGGGCTGCAGAAGGATAAATTGCAAGAAGAAATAAAAGGAATATGAGTTTTTTATTATTTTTTTCCTCTCTCTCTTTTCTCTCTTTTTCTCCCTTTCTCTCCTTTTCCTCCTCAGACGTCTCCTTAATGCTTCACTTCACGCCCTTCTCTCTCTCTCTCTCTCTCTCTCTCTCTCTCTCTCTCTCTCTCTCTCTCTCTCTCTCTCTCTCTCTCTCTCGCCTAGACGCGCTCATGTCCAATCAAAGACAGAGCAGAGATTGAAAAGAGAAAGGCTCCTTCAGAAATTCATTGTAACTTCCTTCTGTGTCAGACGCAATGACATCGAAACAATCAAATGTGTGTGTGTGTGTGTGTGTGTGTGTGTGTGTGTGTGTGTGTGTGTGTGTGTGTGTGTGTGTGTGTGTGTGTGTGTGTGTGTGTGTAGCGAAAAAAAATGAGAAGGAGGAGAAAAAGAAGTACCAGCATAAGAAAAAGAAGGAGGAGGAGCAGAAACATAAAAGAACACGAAAGAGGAAGAAATACAAATATATTGGTAACTACAAGCTAAAACACAGAGAGGAAAATACAATAGCATGGACAAAGGTGTGTGTGTGTGTGTGTGTGTGTGTGTGTGTGTGTGTGTGTGTGTGTGTGTGTGTGTGTGTGTGTGTGTGTGTGTGTGTGTGTGTGTGTGTGTGTGTGTGTGTGGTAAGGAGACACAAGGGGGCGGCGACAGACCAAGGATAGACTCAGGATAAGAAAAATACGACCCGATTCTCTTCAGACTTGGAGCACAGAGGCAATGTTTACACAGGCCCCGCTAACCTGATGTCCGCCGCGCCCACGTGTCCTCCGGTGAGCCTGAAGGGAAGCAATACAACCCGACGCCTCTTTACACACATAAGAGTCATACCAAGCCACCAGGAGACCAATCATAAGCGAAGAATGAGAAAGGAAGTAAATGAAATGATGAGACTGGAAAATATTTAAAGGGTATTATGTTCTTCCTGCGTTGTCTATTTTGGTGGTGGTGGTGGTGGTGGTGGTGGTGGTAGACAGTTCCATCTCATCTCTTCTACTCCCCCCTATTCACTTATCCTCTCTACGAGGCCTCGCCTTGAAATAGCTGCAGACTTTCAACAAAAAAAATCTTTCGGAAAAACAGGCAGATGGTCATTCTTCGGCCTGAATTGACGTCCAGAGGGATTCGAACTCTTCAGGTGGGAGGATGGGAGGTGGGAGGGCACAAGGGCGGGCGGGCAGACAGACAGACAGGCAGGCAAAGAGGGACGTTCCGTGGGAGAAGTGGAAGGGCTTTATCTTGGTTGACCTCCTTCAGTGTGTGTGTGTGTGTGTGTGTGTGTGTGTGTGTGTGTGTGTGTGTGTGTGTGTGTGTGTGTGTGTGTGTGTGTGTGTGTGTGTATACCTGTAGATCTATATTGGTTTGTTATTTGTGCGCATATTGCATGAAGGTGTTGGCAGCGCCCATCACGGCAGCAGTGCGGGCCGCGGGGTAAAGACAATTAGCATGCGTCGCTAAAAATAAGTTTTTTATGGCTGTACGTACGTGTCTGAGTTTTAATTTTTTTTTATTCACTGGTGCTGAGAGTACGAACCGACGATGAGCATTGTCAACATTAGTGAAACAGCAGAAATACGTCATTATTACACACTACTAACATTTGTGTCGTGTGTACGTACGTGCGTTTACACATGCAAGGTTACGCGTGGTGAAGCTCATTTCAGTATTTAATTTCCTCACACATTTCCGACAAATTTCCTACGTGTGTGACGGGAAATTAAACTTCTGTCCGCGTGCCAGATTTATCACCGCCGCCACCAGCAGTGTGTCGTGCAGCGCCCTGGCCCTGGCACCCCACCCCCAGGCCCAGTGTTATCCTGCACTGCCTCTCCCCTCACGCTCCAGTTAACTTCCCCCATTCAGGAGCTTGGGATTGCATTCTCAACAGTTTAGCCTCCGAAAAGGACTATTATCAAAGGCCACACAGATGATTCCTCGGGTTGTCATAGTGTTTTCTCCAACGATGACGCAGTGTTGGTTCAAATAGTAGCATAATGAAAATTCACTTGAAAACACCGGTAACTTGCACTACAGCCTAGAAACAATACTGGACATATACCCTGGAATGTTTTAGAATGGTGATTTTGTTCTCGTTCCATACCGCGTCATGTTACTCAATGTCAAGTCGCCAATCCAATCTGTTGTGTCAGGCCCAGTCAGTAATTTGCAAGTTTACAATAATGTTCCTCCTCAACTCCTATTTCGTTTTTCGTTCCAATTCTTTCCGTTTTCTGTCAAAAGTTTTTGTTGCAATGAGTTTTGCCGTTCTATTTTATGTTTTTATCTTAGAATTCTCCACTCCATTTATTTCACCAGCTTTCCATTCCTTTTCGCTTCGGTAGTTTCCATTTACAAATGTTCTTTCAAGCCACGTTTCTATCCGACAACAATTTTCTTTTAGCACTTTTCATCTCGTTCTTTTTTTTCACAACTTTCCATCACGTTTCACGAGACCCGATTCTGTTATTCCTCTTTGCCAAGTCTTGCCGGCGCTCTGTGACTCCATTACTGCGCAACATTACACAAATCAACCATTCACTGCCACGATCACCACTACTTCAACAGAGGACAATCGTGACACCTACACACACACACATTAACCTGCTCGTACACCACTTCATCTACCCACTTTGTGGACAGAAACAACCAATTGAATCTTATTTTTCTTTCATTTATTTATTCTTTTCAATTTCTTATATCCAGGATAGCTCACCTTTGTGCGTTGGGGAAAAAAAACTATTTCTTTTCATTTATTTTTCCCAGTTTCGCGTTTTTTTTTTTTTCCGAGCAAGGAAGGGTGTGACTGCTGGTTGCGGCTCCCCTCCCTCAGCCAGGCCACTGCTAAAAAAACTCTGGGAAAGGCAAGAGGCAATTTAGTGGCAGAAATGAAGGGCCTTCCCTCTTGCCGACCCGAGCAACAAGTTGGCATGGAGAAGGAGGACGGCGACGAGGAGGTCAAAGAGGAGGAGGAAGAGGAGGAGAAGGAACACTAAGGAATACAAAGAGGAGAATGAGGACGGTGACGAGGTCAACAGGAGGAGGAAGAGGAGGAGAAGGAACACTAAGGAATACAAAGAGAAGGAGGACGGTGACGAGGAGGTCAAAGAGGAGGAGGAAGAGGAGAAGGAGGAATACAAAGGAATACAAAGAAAAAACAAACATTATCAAACTTATGGGTGTTCACGATAGTTTTTTTTTCCGTCCAACATACAGCGTGGGAAAATCTCCAGCGTGGATGAATAAAGCTTCCCTCACATCCACGAGGAGGAGGACGAGAAAGTGGAAGGCAAAGTCAGCAACGGCGACTACCGAGGTAAAAAAAATAAAAAATAAAAAATAAAAAAAGTGTCAAGGACGAAGAGAAGGAATGGAGAAAGAAAATATATAAAAGACGGTGAGAAGAAGAAAAGAAAGAATAAAAGAAAAGTGATGAGGAAAAGAACAGCTGGGAATGAAAAAGACTAGTTCAAAGAGAAAACACAGGACGAAGGACAAGTAATAAAAAAAAAACGCTAACGAGAAAAATATGAAAAAATATGAAAAGAATGATAAAAGGAAAGAGCATTGCTGAGGAGAAAAGAACCTTAAGAAGAAAAAAAAGAACATAAAGTCAAAGGAAAGACGGAGAAGAGAAAAATAATCTGACATAATGAGAGGAAGATAATGAGAGGAAGCAAAAGAAAATGAAAAGCAAGGCACAAGCAAGGAAGGAAGGAAAGAAGGGAGGGAAGGAGGGAGGGAAGGAGAGACAGCAAGGGAAGCAAGGAGGAAGAGAGGGAGTGATAGATAATTAAGGTCAGTGTGAGTAAATTGAATACCGAAAATAAAAAAAAAATAAAAAGACGAGTAAGAAGAAAGATGAAAATAGTTTAAAAAAAAAAACACACATTAACAAAATAAATCAAAATCTCACAGGAAAAGGAAAAAACGAGACGAACACAAAGAAAAAAAAATTACAACATAAAAATAACAAAAACAAACGTATATATATTTTTATGTAAGAAGTGAAAGCTGGCCAAAGTCAACTTAAAAAAAATAGGCCCCACTTAGTTGCCAGTCCCCTTGCAGATCTGAGAAAGTTAGCCCAAAATAAAGGGGAATAAATGTCTTGTAACCTCCCTCTCAAATTAAATCAAGTCATGGGAAGCTGGAAATACAAAAGCAGGTAAGAAGTTCCAGAGTTTACCAGATAAAGTATGAATGATTGAACGTTAACTCTTGCATTATACAACCACACGTATACGTAACTCAGAAGACATCGTGGCGTTGGTGGGATGCAAATAATTTCAAAGAGAGGAAAATGACACGCTCTCCAGATCACACGGGGACTAATGAGCGGAGGCACGGCAGGACAAACCACGAACACGACAGTTCTGACGATAACCATGACGGAGATTACACACCGTCCGTCTCGCTGCGGTGCGTAATCTGTGACAGGGGGAGAAAAAAATGACAAGAAAAGAATAACAGTACGACTCCATTTGTCTTTCTGGAAAGAAAGAAAGAAAGAAAGAAAGAGAGAGAGAGAGAGAGAGAGAGAGAGAGAGAGAGAGAGAGAGAGAGAGAGAGAGAGAGAGAGAGAGAGAGAGAGAGAGAGAGTGTGTGTGTGTGTGTGTGTAATTCACCTCGGTTGTCTCCTGGTCACCCAGCCAGTCTTCCCCATTACGGAGCGAGCTCAGAGCTCATAGACCGATCTTCGGGTAGGACTGAGACCACAACACACTCCACACACCGGGAAAGCGAGGCCACAACCCCTCGAGTTACATCCCGTACCTATTTACTGCTAGGTGAACAAGGGCTACACATTAAGAGGCTTGCCCATTTGCCTCGCCGCCCCGGGACTCGAACCCGACCCTCTCGATTGTGAGTCTAGCGTGCTAACCACTACACTACGCGGTGTGTGTGTGTGTGTGTGTGTGTGTGTCGTAAGAGGTGAAGGTGAATGCTCCAGGCAATTGAATGATGAAACAGCCAAGCGAGTGTAAAATGCTCAGGAAAGACACACACAGACATACACAGACAGACAGACAGAAAGCTAGACAGACAGACAAGCAGGTAAGCAGATAAGCAAGAAAGCAGGCAGGCAGGCAGGCAGGCACGGAGGAATATAAGAATAAAAATTGACAAACAGAACATTTAAAAAAACATGAACCGAGACAAAAGCTCGATCACACACACACACACACACACACACACACACACACACACACACACACACACACACACACACACACACACACACACACACACAGCTGACACAAGACGCAAGCAACACAACTGGACGACGAAGAGAAGGAAGCACACAAACACAAACACAAGCACAAAGACAGACAAAAGCTTCCAAAACACGCATTACCAAAACACGCCACTTCCTGCAGCAACACCGAAGGACAGACACACAGACAGCAAAGACGAGTGACGAGTGGGCAGACAAGAGAGCACAAGGTATAAAGCTGCTGAACAGAAGCAAAGAAGCACGTTAAGAATAGTAAGAGAAAGGAAGAGAAAAATATAACTTGCGCCTATAAATATTAACGAAGAATGAAAAACTGACTGAATATGAAGAGATGAAAATGGAATACGAGGGTGAATAAAATAAAAAAAAAAACGAGATAAAATAATACAAGACAAAGAGGAAGAAGGAAAATATAAACCGAGTATATAAATAATTTGAAGGACGAAAAGTTGGTAGTGGAAAATGGAAAAAGAGAAAACGAGGGTAAATCGGATCAGAAAATAGAGAAAAGTTGTACAATACCAAAAAGAAAGAGGAAGATCAAAAATTTCTGCTTATGAATAAAACATGGAAAAGACATTGAGGAGAAAGAGGAAAAAGGAAGAAGGAAGATCAATAGGACGGGGAAAAAAAAAAAAGAGAATCGCAAGTGTGTCTCAGTTTTACACATCCACACAGAGGTACTATACACTGGCGGGCCTAGTAACACAATTTTAAGAAACAATGTAACCATTTCTACTTTCTATTTCACTGATGTATCTTTCTTTTCTCCTCTTCTGTTTCTGTCACTCCATCTATTGAAACATCCCAGAAAAGAATAAATAAAGTAAATACATCGAAATTTTGAAACTCCTCTCGTATTTATTCACTTCTTTACTACTTCAATCACTCCTAGGAAGAACGAAAAGAAGAGAATCAATCGCAAGTGTCCCTCAGTCTTACACATCCACACAGGTGTAATGTCCCCCGGCGTGACTGATAACACAATATCTGCTGGAAATAACATATATGGTAATTTTCATATGACATAGGAAACCAACTTTTTTTCCTCACAACACTATTCAAAGTTGTGTGTGTGTGTGTGTGTGTGTGTGTGTGTGTGTGTGTGTGTGTGTGTGTGTGTGTGTGTGTGTGTGTGTGTGTGTGTGTGTGTGTGTGTGTGTGTGTGTGTGTGTGTGTGTGTGTGTGATAAGGAGGAATAGGAGGAGGAGGAGGAGGAGGAGGAGGAGGAGGAGGAGGAACAGAAAGATTATGATAAAATATAAAATAATAGAAACAGAAAAGTCATGTGGAAGAAAACGAGAAAAAAAAAAATAATCAAAGAAACAACAACAACAACAACAACAACAACAACAAAGTAAAAAGGATTAAGAAAACAAATGAAGAAGAGAAGAGGGATGGAAGAGGGAGAGGAGGATGAGAAAGAAAAACGAAGAGAAGGACAGACAATGACCACTTCAGGAGAGTGCTGGAAGGGTTGGCGTGGTGGTAATGCCGTGGCGGAGAAAAATGTGGACAAAATGATGGAAAATACTGGAGAGAGAGAGAGAGAGAGAGAGAGAGAGAGAGAGAGAGAGAGAGAGAGAGAGAGGCGGACACATACAGACAGGCATCGAGAAAGAAAGAAATATCGCAATGTGAAGCGCGCAAGGGAGGGAAGGAGGGAAGAGAAGGTAGGAAAGGAAGGAGGGAGGGAGGAGGGAGGGAGGGAAGGAAGGAGGGAGGGAGGGAAAGAACAGGCCAGACAGAAAGAGATTAAGGAAGAAAGATGGATAGACCAGATGGATAGACACGCACGTAAAATCTGAGAAGGCAAAGCACTCCACTCCCAGGACTACCAGGTCGAGGAGGAGGAGGAGGAGGAGGAGGAGGAGGAGGAGGAGGAGGAGGAGAAAGGGATGTGAAAAATTGGGATGAGCAAAAGTAACACAGAACAGCCATAGAAATGAGTGCCTATTAACTTTTAAAATGAAGGAAGCAGAGAGAGAGAGAGAGAGAGAGAGAGAGAGAGAGAGAGAGAGAGAGAGAGAGAGAGAGAGAGAGATAATAATGGAGTAATTAAAAGAGCATATATTTTCAACTAGGACACACACACACACACACACACACACACACACACACACACACACACACACACACACACACACGTCTTAATAAATCTTTCCTTGTAATCTAAAGGCTTCAACAGATCCGGAAGAAAAATGAAACAAAGCATACACAAACAGCCTTCAGAGGGGACTAATTAACTCGAGAAGGTGTTTTCTTTCAGGTCATCACTGCGAGGTTGAAGAAAGCTTACCTAATCAAGTAACGGTACGGATGAATAACTAACGCAACTAAAACATGTACCAATGACTAAAGGTATTCTTGGCGGGAGTACAACGACAGCAAAACAGCTCTGGAACTGCCTATCTGCTTCCGTATTTTATTTTCTCTCTGGCACCTGCTCGAGGACTGGCATCTACGTGAGCCCTTGCCAAATTTCTCGTCTCACATGAAAAGAAGATAAAATGACCAACTTTTCGTCTTTTTCTCTCTCTTTTTAACATTGTGGATATCGAAAAAGGCATGTCGTTATTAGTATTATTGTCGTTCTTGTTCTTTTTTCTATGCCCTAGTGCCAGTATCCATCTTTGGCAGAAATAAATACCACCACAAAAGATTCAAGCGCAAAACTTATACACAGTTCACTCGAGCACAAAAATGTTTCATAAATTACCTACATACACAAACAAGGAACTGATAAAAAAAAAATGTAGGGACTCTCTCTAAAGGCGATGAAAATATGGATGACTGAATAGATGAATGGACGGAACTGAAGGTGAACGAACCAAAGGGAGAAAGATGAGGAAATACGACTACTTTATTGACAACTCGATGGATGGAGATGGATATAGATGGAGATACATGAACGGATGAAGAGATAAACGAATGGATGAATGAAAGTATAAATGGATGGACAGAAGAATAAAGGAACGAATAGGTAGATAGATGAACGCATGAATGGATGTTTGGATAGATGAATGAAAGTATAGATGAAAGAATGGAAAAGATAAATGGACGAATAGGTAGACAAATAAACGGATGGATAGAGAAATGGATGAAATGGATGGATAGATAGATAGATAACAACTCTACCATGATTCCTACTTGTGTATAACGAAATTTAGACGCATCAAACATAACATGACTGTCCAACACTCCAAAAAACTGACGCATATCCCTCAAAAAACACCGTATACTAGAACGACAAAGGCAAAAGAACAAAGTACTACACAGACCAAAGACACAAACGAAACTTCGGGGAACGCAGCAGCATATTAACTACCCAAACGGGAACACAAACAAACACACACACACACACACACACACACACACACACACACACACCAATCAGTGTGCAATATTTCATTAACTGTCGCTCACTGACTGTGTGTGTGACTTGTGCGATTATGGTTGGAAAAAAGTTCTTTATGATTAATTTGGTGAGGAGGAGGAGGAGGAGGAGGAGGAGGAGGAGGAGGAGGAGGAGGAGGAGGAGGAGGAGGAGGAGGAGGAAAAGCAAAAGGAAAAGGAAAAAGTCAAGAAGGAGAAGGAGGAGGAGGAGGAGAAGGAGGAGGAAATTAAATGAAAGAAATGAAAAACACAAGGGACGAAGAGGATGAGGACAAGGAGATGGAGGAAATTAAAACAAGGACGCTACAAACAAAAGAAAAAGAAAAGATATAAGGAGAAAGACGTGGAAGAAGAGAAAGACACAAGATAAAAGAGAAGAGGAGGAGAAAGAAGAGGAGAAGGAGAGTTAAACATGAATTTTTGCTGAAAGATGTCTGGTGCTATTACTATTACTGTTGTTGGTAGTAGTAGTAGTAGTAGTAGTAGTAGTAGTAGTAGTAGTAGTAGTAGTAGTAGTAGTAGTAGTAGTAGTAGTAGTAGTAGAACAGCAGCAACACATTTTCCTACATAATTTGATACAAGACTCCTTTATCCAGGCTCGAATCCCAACCAGAAGCGTTTATTCACGGTGATCCTCTCATTGAAGCCTTCCCTTCACTCACAAAAGTGGAGAGTACTTTAGATGAATTAAGACCTCGCAGGCAGCCAGGGACATGAAACACCCATCTTTGTGTGTGTGATCTGGCTCGCCTCCACAATTTTCCCTACCTTGACAACCTTTGTGTGTAATTCACTGTTTAATCTGCTGCAGTCTCTGACGAGACAGCCAGACGTTACCCTACGGAAGGAGCTCAGACCTCATTGTTTCCGATCTTCGGATAGGCCTGAGACCAGGCACACACCACACACCGGGACAACAAGGTCACAACTTCTCGATTTACATCCCGTACCTACTCACTGCTAGGTGAACAGGGGCTACACGTCAAAGGAAACACACCCAAATATCTCCACCCGGCCGGAGAATCGAACCCCGGTCATCTGGCTTGTGAAGCCAGCGCTCTAACCACTGAGCTACCGGGCCTGTGTGTGTGTGTGTGTGTGTGTGTGTGTGTGTGTGTGTGTGTGTGTGTGTGTGTGTGTGTGTGTGTGTGTGTGTGTGTGTGTGTGTGTGTGTGTGTGTGTGTGTGTGTGTGTGTGTGTGTGTGTGTGTGTGTGTGTGTGTGTGTGTGTGTGTAAAGCAATAAAACGAGAGAAAATAAGTTAATGTACGTCACAGCAGAGAAATGGCCAACAAAAATAAAGAAAGAAAGAACGAAACAATAAACCATTAGCAGCTTAATGTTTAGAAAGGAAAACCAATTAGGAGTCTCGTTCAATTAAAAACTTTACATCAGTATAAACACTTGTATTACATTTCCTCATCAGCGGATATCCATTTTTTTCATAATACACGCAGACTTACCATTACTTACCATTACCATCATTAATAATACTCACAGACTTACCATTACTTCCCATTACCACCACTAATAATACTCTCACACTTACCATTACTTCACATTACTAACACTAATAATACTCACAGACTTTCCCAGCACTTACCAACAGACTTACCATTATTTACTATTACCAACACCGACTTACCATTACTTACCATTACCCTCACTAATATTTGTTTCTCCTGAGGGAATAACTAATGAATGAAAGACTGACAGCGAACACTATATTTCCCAGCACTCTTCTCATTCTACACCGGCCTCCATTCATGTTAATACTCAGATCATGCCTACAGATGACGGTCGTTTAGTATTTACTTAACAAATACTATTCATTATAAGTTATAATACTTTAATTACGAAACCAAAGAACTCAGAAACTTTCTATCATATACAACTAAGTACTATTATTAGGGCACTACTACTATACTCTAAGACTACTACTACTACTACTACTATTACTACTACTACTAATAATAATAATAATAATAATAATAATAATAATAATAATAATAATAATAATAATAATAATATAATAATTCCAGTAGTAGTAGTAGTAGTAGTAGTAGTAGTAGTAGTAGTAGTAGTAGTAGTAGTAGTAGTAGTAGTAGTAACAACAAAAACAATAATAATAATAACAATAATGATGATAATAATGATGATGAAAATAACAGTAATAATAATAACAAATAATAATCATAATAATAATAATAATAATAATAATAATAATAATAATAATATTATTAAATCATAATAATAATAATAATAATAATAATAATAAAATAATAGTAACAATAATAATAATAATAATAATAATAATAATAATAATAATAACAACAACAATAAAATGAAAAGGAGAAAAGGAAGATGCTGATGATAATAATAATAATAATAATAATAATAATAATAATAATAATAACGAGAAACAACATCAAAAATACCAACAATCCAGCTATACATTACAATATCTACACACACACAAAGCAAGGCAGATATTTAGAGTACTGCTTGTAATTCATGCAGCACACGGACGCCGCCTGTACGTGTCTCGCCTGTGAAGTCTGTGAAGGTTGGGTATCAAGGCTTTGTGTTTTGTGCCTGTGTGCCTCTTGTGTGCCTCCACCAAGAGCTTTAGATGTGTATGAGGCATTAGCAAAAGCTCCGTCGAAATCCGTAAAAGTGGATGAACAAGCCTCGGTAAGGAGTCACTGGCAAAGTGGCCTTGACGGAACGCATACTGGCGCTCAGATAGGAGTTTGTGAAGTGATACATGTTAATCCCTTCAGTACTGGAACGCATTTTTGCCATGAGTTTTTAGTATAATAGGACGATTTTATTTGCATTGGAAAGGATCTATGGAGGTTAGAAGATTAATGACCAGTCTTCATTATTTCAATCCCACATATGTTTTTCGAGTTGTATAAAATCACCATACAGTAGGTAGAATAGAAATGAAAACGTGTCATATTAGTGAAGGGGTTAATGAATAGTCTTCCTGAGAATAGATTAAAAAACAGAGAGGAGTTTAAACAAAGTAGAAGAGCTTAAACAAAAGTATGGAAGTTTGCGATATCAGAAGTCATCCTTTTTATAAGATTTTCACAAGGGAAATACCTGCAAGTACGGAGGCACAGTTACATATACACAACATCCAGCTTTGGAATGAAAATAAGGATAGAAAAAGTAGGAGGGAAAAGGAAGGGAGTTACTGTCAGTTGCCTCAGACATTCGTGATTCAGAGAGGAAAAGAAGTAGTAGTCTAGTAGGAAAGAAGAATTAATTTACAGGCGGAAAATTAGATGGAAAGTGAAAATACTAACCCACTTGCTATGGGGCGCTCTGATAAACTCAATAAAAAACGAGGAGGAGGAGGAGGAGGAGGAGGAGGAACGATAGACTATGTAATAAAAGTCAAAGAGAACTGATCGACTAATAATGTCATTTAGTCACACCTAAAGGGAGTAGGGAGTGAGGAGGAGAACAAGAACAAGAACAAGAACAAGAACAAGAACAAGAAGAAGAAGACGAAAAGAGGAAAAAAAGGGGAACAAGAACAAAAAAAGAACAAGAGAAAAAAAACAATAACAAAAAAAAACAATAAGATGAATAAGAGGAGGAGAAGGAGGAGGAGGAGGAGGAGAAACAAAAAGAAAATGAAGAAGAAGAAACCTGTAGAATGCTGTGAAGAGGGAAGCAACAAGTGGGGCAAGAGAAGCAACAGGAGAATCTGGATAATGGAGAGAGGAAGAGGAGAAGACAAAGGCGGGAAAAAAAAAGGCAAGGAAAGGAAAGAGAAAAATAAAAGCGGGAAGCGGTCATGAATACAAAGCGTCAAGTCAAACCAATGTGATGTTTTTAATCTTTTTACTTCCTTTGACAATATAAAACTCATTCTTTAGAGAAAAAAAAACTATGATTCTTTTTTACTATTGCCATGAATACAGACTTTATACTTCATTAGGTAGGTGAGGAAGAAGAGGAGGAGGAGGAGGAGAAAGAGGAGGAGGAGGAGGAGGAGGAGGAGGAATAGGAAGAACAAAAGGATGAGGATGAAGAACAAGAAGAGGAAGAGGAAGAGAAAAAGAAATAGAAAGAAAGAAAAAGGGGAAAAGGAGAAAGATAAGGAAAAGGAAAAGGAGGAGACGGAAAATGAGAAGGAAGAGGAAGAGGCAAACGAAGAGGATGAGGAAGAGAAAGAAATAGAGAAATAGAAAAAGGAAGATATAGAGAAAGATGAAAAGTAAAAGGAGAAGGAGAAGGAGGAAAAAGAGGAAGAGGAGGAGGATGAGGAGGAGGAGGAGGAGGAGGAGGAAGAAGAAGAAGAGGGCATTCCAAGTGATAGAAAATACTGCCACCTACATCTTCTTTACATGACACCTTTCCACTGTTTTTATCACTTTCCTTGAGCAAAAACTCC
The DNA here is from genome assembly GCF_017591435.1 of Portunus trituberculatus. NCBI lineage: Eukaryota > Metazoa > Arthropoda > Malacostraca > Decapoda > Portunidae > Portunus > Portunus trituberculatus. The sequence goes on along the minus strand of NC_059296.1, from coordinate 27,841,665 downwards.
TTTGAAACTTTTCCTCAACTGTCAACCTTCCCCCTCCAGTCAGTTAATTACATCGAACATAGTATTTTCTTATCAGTTTCAGTTCTTATCAGCTCTACCAACATTTCAGTCATCACATTCTTTCTACCCAATAACATTAAAACATTCCTTCCTCTCTGTTTCTTGCACCAATTTGTGGATTCTAATAATATTTCCTCTTATTTCACCTTGTTTTGTTTCGTATTTTTTGTCTATTATTCTCTCACTTCTCTTTTCCTGTTCTTAAAATTTCTTATGACCGTACCCGCTCTCTCTCTCTCTCTCTCTCTCTCTCTCTCTCTCTCTCTCTCTCTCTCTAACATTTCCCGGTATCAACTCCCTCTACTCCGCATTCCGTTCTTCCGGAGACGCCCTTCAGTATGCACCTCATTAATTCACCTGCTTTGCATCATTCCCGCTCCACCGTGGCTTCACCTTACATTCGCTCGGTAAGACCACGATTTCAAGACATTTATCCCTTTCTTTTGGCTAACTCTCTCTCTCTCTCTCTCTCTCTCTCTCTCTCTCTCTCTCTCTCAATCGGACCTGCTCGAGACCTGGCATCCAAGTGGGTCTTTCTTTTCTGTTTAGTTGAATTGTTGCCCTTAGCTAAATTTCCCCTCATGAACAAAAAAAAATAAAAGATGAATAGCAACAAAAATAATAATAATAATAATAATAATAATAATAATAATAATAATAATAATAATAATGAGAAGAACAACAAGAACAAGAAGAACAAGAAGAACAAGAAGAAAAAAATGATACTTATAATAATCCTTAAAGTCTACTGCTGAATACAGCCACGTTTCACTACCTGCTGCCAATAACGATTAAAAAAAAACAAAACAGAGAAAATACAGAAAATAAATTCATAAAAAGAAGCTCCACTCCATCCAGCTGTCAGTAAACAAACACACAAAAGATAAATAGAAAAAAAAAAAACCCGATACAGGAACATGAAGTGAGTGGCTACATTTCATAACCTGGCTTCCTGATTTTTTTTTTTTTTTCTCTTTTATTGAAGAATAACGAAAAAATAAAGATTAGACACAAAAAAACACACACAAAGCATTCCAATCCTACAGAAACACAAAATAATAAAAAAAGAGAGAAAATTATATTAAAGAGACAAAAAGAAGAAGGAACCAAAACCAATTATTTTCTTCCCTTCTTTCTTCCCTTCTTTAGTCTTCCTGAGCATTTTCTTCTTCTTTTTCCTGAGCATACCAGACTAACCCAAGGAGCCAATTCAAGTTGTCCGTTTTCTCTCTCTCTCTCTCTCTCTCTCTCTCTCTCTCTCTCTCTCTCTCTCTCTCTCTAAAGAAAACAATTATTTTGTAATGAGAGAGATAGAGAGAGAGAAAATAAAGAAAGAAAAAGAAAGAAAAAGAGAAAACCAAGAGACAAACACACACACACACACACACACACAACACAGAAGAAAGAAAGAAAGAGAGAGAGAGAGAGAGAGAGAGAGAGAGAGAGAGAGAGAGAGAGAGAGAGAGAGAGAGAGAGAGAGAGAGAGAGAGAGAGAGAGAGAGAGAGAGAGAGAGAGAGAGAGAGAAAGAAAGAAAGAGAAAAGAAAGAAAGAAAGAAAGAAAGAAAAAAGACACACACACACACACACACACACACACACACACACACACACACACACACACACACACACACACACACACACACACACACAGAGAGAGAGAGAGAGAGAGAGAGAAAGAAAGAAAGAAAGAAGAAAGAAAGAAAGAAAGAAAGAAAGAAAGAAAGAAAAAAGGAAAAAGAAAAAAAAAGAAAGAAAAAAAAAAAAAGAAAAACACACACACACACACACACACACACACACACACACACACACACACACACACACACACACACACACACACACACACACACACACACACACACACACACACACACACACAACACACACAGACACACAGACACACACAAGAAGAGAGAGAGAGAAAGAGAAAGAGAGAGAAAGAAAGAAAGAAAGAAAGAACAGTACAAACACACAAACACAAGAAAAAGAAAGAGAAAGAAAGAAAAAAGACAAACACACACACAAACACACACACAACAGAAAGAAAGAAAGAAAGAAAAACAAACAAACAAACAAACAAACAAACAAACAAACAAACAAACACACACACACACACACACACACACACACACACACACACACACACACACACACACACACACACACACACACACACCGCGTAATGTAGCGGTTAGCACGCTCGACTCACAATCGAGAGGCCCGGGTTCGAGTCCCGGCGCGGCGAGGCAAATGGGCAAGCTTTAATGTGGCCCTGTTCACCTAGCAGTAAATAGGTACGGGATGTAACTCAAGGGGTTATGGCCTCGCTTTCCTGGTGTGTGGAGTGTGTTGTGGTCTCAGTCCTACCCGAAGATCGGTCTATGAGCTCTGAGCTCTCTCCGTAATGGGGAAGACTGGCTGGGTGACCAGGAGGCGACCGAGGTGAATTGCACACACACACACACACACACACACACACACACACACACACACACACACACACACACACACACACACACACACACACACACACACACACACACACACACACACACACACACACACACACACAATTCATTCAATTCAATTTTATTGACCACGACAACAAATTTTTAATACAGCTGAAGGAATGGTCCAGAAAAATAGACAAAGTGTTAACGATCTCGTCACACATAAACAAAATCACCATACATTAGCTTTTCAAGCATGACAACACAATATTATTATCACAGTAACTCACAAAATAAAACAAACAAACAAGCAAACTAAAGAAAATAAGAAAGTTCTCTTAAAGCTACCACCCAAAGAATACACAAAGCTTAATCTTAGGAAATATATTCAAAAGACAAACAAAAAACAAAAAACCGTTAAACTAACTACATAAAATTAAACCTTGTAAACAATAAAATAAAAAAAAAAGCCAGTAAACTTACATCAATTCCTAAAACTTTGAAATAACCACATAAAACTAAAAACCTTGTCAACAATAGAATTAATAAAACCCAGTAAACTTACATCAATTCCTAAAACCTTGTAAACACAATAAAAGTAATAAAACCGAAGTAAACTTACATGAGTTCCTAAAAATCTTATAACATTCAAGTAACTGGAATTAATTTAATTTTACTTTAGAAGTGTATTGAAAACAGTGACCAATTGTCTATGGCTTATAAATATCCAATATTTTATACAATATACAACATCTTTCAGCATCGCTATATCTGTCAGAGAACAAATCAGAGATATTAGAGAAATTATAACTTTGTCTCAAGTGTTGAGTGAAGGTGCACAGCTCAACAACATGTGCCTCTGTTTGGATATCCCCACATACACAGAGTCTTTCATCCAACGGTACCCTTCCTCGTCCTCTCCTATTCCACCTACCAACTTCTACGGCAAGTGAATGCGCAGACACCCGGAAACGCGTGAACGCAACCCGGTGAAATTCCTTTATGTGGGTATCTGTATTATACACAGAATGGACAGAAAGGGTGGGGTTTATTACTTTGTAAGTGAGACGTTTTGAGGAGGTTGAATTATAAATATTTTCTTTCATCTCATTAACACCTTCATCTATGTCACTTGTTGAGTCATACAACAAACTTTCAATATAAGTACGTGTCCGATAACGATATTCTGAGGAAATTTTATTGCTAAAGCTAACGGGTCATCCACCATTGTTTCTCTCTCTGACCACATCTTTGAGAAAAACCTTCTCTGTTTATCCTTAACTATAGAGTGTAATGGTGGGTAACCCGCCTCCACTAAACAAACATCGGTACAAGTACTCAATCTTACATCAAGTAAATTTTCAATGACCAATTATATAATTTTCGTACCGGCCTTAGATCTGCGTCCAGCCAGGACTCACATCCGTATAAAATAGAGGTCATTAAACAAGCATCGAATATGCGTCTCTTGATACGAAATGGAATATCATTATTTTTCCTTAAGAAGGAGATGAATTTAATGACATGAGACATTTTTGCATCAGCGTGAGCCCTGACTGACGACGAGACCGATCCGTCGGCAGTGAACATAGATCCCAGGTACATATACCGTGTGCATCGCCCGATTACTAAATCACCGACGTGCACTGCCTCATTGTCCCTGCGGTGCCGTGTATCACAAAGAACTTGGTCTTTGATTCATTCATCCTCATACCATACTCATTACAAAACTTACTCATAAGTGACAATTTCTCAATCATTCTTTCTCTAGATGTTGAAAGTAAGACAGTATCATCCATTAAAATTAAAATATGCAACCATTTTAAGAAGCCATCATCCCGGCAGTTGTCTTTAATCAGCCTAATCAAATCATTAACATACAGTATAAATAATAAACAAGATGTAGGAGACCCCTGACGTACTCCAATAGTAGCTGCAAACACTGCAGTACCAATAACACTTTCTGTTATACTGTACATAGCTCTAATAATTGCCAACATGATCACGCCACAACCTAGACGTTTCAATATACGCATTAACATGTGCCTTGGAACTAAATCATATGCTCGGCTAAAATCAATAAAAGTGACAAATAATTTTTTCTTCTTCTTCCTCGCTAAGTCAGTTAAAATACGTAACGTTACAATGTGTTCAGTACAGCCTCTGCCTTTTTGTGCCCCTGCCTGCTCGCGGTACGGAGTAAACCACATCTCTAACCTGGCGCACACCACCATATCAAATAATTTTGATATGCTGTTTATTACACTAATTCCTCTGTAATTCTGTGTCTCTCTCCTGTCTCCCTTTTTAAGAATTGTAAAGAAATTTGCTCTACTCCAAAGTGTGGGATACTGTGCTGTAGAAAAACCATGTTAAAGAGTGTTGTAATGAGTAGTAACCACTGAACAGATAACAACTTTAACACTCCAGGTGCGATACCGTCCGGGCCACAAGCTTTGTTAGCCTTCATCATATTAACCTGAGTGGTAACCTCGGCAGGGGTAACTGGGTCATCTAACAGTGGTATTGTAACATTTGTATTCTGGCATACCTCTTCAAAGTTGTTTGTTGGAACATTTAAAAGGTTTTCATAAAAACATTTAAACTCATCATCAGAGGGCTTCAAATCTGTATACGCATCATCGTGTAAACAACCTTTCCAGCTGATGGCTTGCCACACACGCTTGTCACACACACAACACAGAGAGAGAGAGAGAGAGAGAGAGAGAGAGAGAGAGAGAGAGAGAGAGAGAGAGAGAGAGAGAGAGAGAGAGAGAGAGAGAGAG
>NC_059296.1:27828868-27831368 GCF_017591435.1 Portunus trituberculatus | reverse complement strand
CGTACCGCTAATTAATGATGGAGCCCAGGAGGAGGAGGAGGAGGAGGAGGAGGAGGAGAAGGAGAAGGAAAAGGAGAAGGAAAAGGAGAAGGAGGAGATGGAAATGGAGATGGAGAAGGAGAAGGAGAAGAAGGGAAAGGAGAAGGAGGAAAAGAAGGAGAAGGAGAAGGAGAAGGAGAAGGAGAAGGAGAAGGAGAAGAGAAGAAGAAGAAGAAGAAGAAGAAGAAGAAGAAGAAGAAGAAGAAGAAGAAGAAGAAAAATGAAGAATAGAAAAATAATAATAACTAATAAAAATAATAATAATAATAATAATAATAATAATAATAATAATAATAATAATAATAATAATAACAATAATAACAAAAATATAAGTAAGAGCAGACCAGAAATTAATCAGAAATGTCACAGGAGAGAGAGAGAGAGAGAGAGAGAGAGAGAGAGAGAGAGAGAGAGAGAGAGAGAGAGAGAGAGAGAGAGAGAGAGAGAGAGAGAGAGAGAGAGAGAGAGAGAGAGAGAGAGAAATAGAGAAACGAACAGAAACACACACACACACACACACACACACACACACACACACACACACACACACACACACACACACAAGCAGGAAAAAACAAAATAAAAGAATAATAAGGACAAGGCAGTAAGTAAGTCAGTCAGTCAGTCAGTCAGTCAGTCAGTCCGTCATCGTGTCATCCGGGAGCCAGGACTGATTGGGTGTAAGTAACCTGAGACCAATTAGTGGCCTTGCCTGGTCTGCCCCGCCACCGCCACCGCCCAGCCCCGTGACACCCACCCACCTCTCGGGCTGCCACCAGATCACCAGGTGCGCCGCCAAGCCTGTGAGTGGAAATGAAACTCGTAATGGGAGGGAGAGTTACAATTGGAAGGACGAGAAATGTGTGTGAGAATAAAAAGAAATATATAAGTAAAGAGAGGAATGGTGAACGAAGAGAGAGAGAGAGGAGAGGGAGAGAGAGAGAGAGAGAGAGAGAGAGAGAGAGAGAGAGAGAGAGAGAGAGAGAGAGAGAGAGAGAGAGAGAGAGAGAGAGAGAGAGAGAGAGAGAGAGAGAGAGAGAGAGAGAGAGAGAGAGAGAGAGAGAGAGAGAGAGAGAGAGAGAGAGAGAGAGAGAGAGAGAGAGAGAGAGAGAGAGAGAGAGAGATGCTTTAGAAATAAGTAAACGATTCGTGAAAGGAGAAAAAAAAATACTAGTAAAAGACACGATAAATGAAAAAAAAAAAAAAAAAGCGAGCAAGGGGAGGGAAATTCAAAGGTAAAGGACAAAAAGGATAACAGAAAAACAGCACGTGATGTGAGGGGAAAAATAAAACGTAACAGGAAAGAAAAGGGGGAAAAACTAGATAAAGGATATTGAAGGAGCTAAAAGAGGGGGATAAAGTAACTGTTATTGAAGGTGAGTGAGCAAAAAAACGAGGGAAGATCCAGAATACGAGCAGCTTGAATAGGAAAGCGATGGCGGGGATGAGAGAGAGATAAGGTAGACAGTCACACGAAATACAAGTGAAAACGAACAAAAATAATGGATAACACGGAAATAATACACAAACAAAAGACTACAGGCCAGATTTGGGGTGAGAGGGAGATGAGATAAGCTAGAAATCAGACGAAGACGAGGAAAGACGAACAAAAATAATGGATAATACAGAAATCACACACACAAAAGACTGCAGGCCAGATTTTACACTCGCTTTTTCGTTGAGTAGCTCGCCAACAAACAATACTTGAGACGTGATCACATTCCATAATCAACTTTGGTCACTGCTTCTTTGGGGGGAGCGAACAAAAAGTAATGCAACTGGTAAGGTGACGGGGAAAATTGCACAGTCTTTTTGTTAGCTATCCAACCAAAACGCTTCCTATATTGGTAAGCTTCCGAGCAAATACGAAGAGTACTTCTTTTAGATAGAGCCTGTCTCGGCGCGAATACTGATAATTGGACAGGTGTGTGTTGATTGTTTCAGGTGTGGGGGAACTCTCCCTCTCTCTATTACATTGATACTTTTTTTAATGGCAAGGGCAACCAAAATTATTCAACAAGAAGGCCCCCTTAAATGCCAGTCCCTTTATAGATACGAGAGTTAGCCAAAATAAAATAGGATAAATACCTTGAAACTTCCATCTTAACCCTTCAATACTGGGACACATTTCTACCTTGAGATTTGAGTACGACTAGACCATTTTGTTGACATTACGTAGAGTCTATGGAGGTCAGAAGATTAATGGCCAAAGTCTAATCCCACCACATGAGTATATAAATCTGTATACAATCACCAAATGGTAAGCAGAATGAATATGGAAACGCGTTATGGTACTGAAGGGGCTAAATCAACTCAGATCATAGGAAAATGGACATACAGAAGCAGGTAGGGAGTTCCAGAGTTCACCAGAGAAAGGGATGAATGATTGAGAATAACTAAAGGAAGGAAAAAAATAAAAGCACGTATAAAATAATAAATCAAGCTTAAAGTAACCATAATA
>NC_059296.1:27811368-27826368 GCF_017591435.1 Portunus trituberculatus | reverse complement strand
CGGTCCGAGTGTAGGTTGGGCTTCCTCACTCGGGGCAACGGTTTCCTAAGGGGTGGGCTTTGAGATAGGAGGTACCCACAAAAAGTACCCCCCTTTAGCCCAGAAATTCCCGTGAAAAGCCAACATGGTATAAATAAAATAAAAATAAAAGAATTATAATGCAACTCAGCTTTCCACAGTATTATGGACACAAAACAATGCGTCATATTTAGAAACGCTTCCCTTCTTTCTCTCTCACCGTGATCATTTTCAAAGACCATGGAGACGATTAGCTGAGTTCTAAAGAGTATTTGTCCAGTTTTTAATGTAGAAACCTTGTTAATATGTCACTAGAATTATAGAAACATCCTTAAAAACCCGTATCACCTCAACTAGAACCTAAAGAGTATTTATCCCTTTGTTAATGTACCTTGTTAACATGTCACTAGAATTACAGAAACATCCTTAAAAACCCGTATCACCTCAACTAAAGCCCTTTGAAGATTGTGAAGGTGCTGTGAGGCGCGGAAGTGTTTCAGAATATGGGTTTACGAATGACGCCCCTAGGAGATGTGACGCCCCGGACAATGGCGTTAAGGAGTAGCACGAACCGTCACTAACAGCAGAATTCAATAGAGATACAAGGCGCCATTTATTGCACGATTCAATGGGTGTACAAGGCTCCATTAACTGCAGGATTCAAAGTACAAGGCTCCATAAACAGAAGGATTTAATGGAGGTACATGGCGCCATTAACTGCAGGATTCAATGGGTGTACAAGGCTCCATTAACTGCAGGATTCAAAGTACAAGGCGCCATTAACAGAAGGATTCAATGGAGGTATATGGCGCCATTAACTGCATGATTCAATGGGTGTACAAGGCTCCATTAACTGCAGGATTCAAAGTACAAGGCGCCATTAACAGAAGGATTTAATGGAGGTACATGGCGCCATTAACTGCAGGATTCAATGGGTGTACAAGGCTCCATTACTGCAGGATTCAAGTAAAAGGCGCCATTAACAGAAGGATTTAATGGAGGTATATGGCGTCATTAACTGCAGAATTCAATGGGTGTACAAAACTCCATTATCTGCAGGATTCAAAGTACAAGGCGCCATTAACAGAAGGATTTAATGGAGGTACATGGCGCTATCAACTGCAGGATTCAATGGGTGTGCAAGGCGCTATTAACTGCAGTGATTCAATGGGTGTACAAGCTGCCATTACCTGCAGGCTTTAATGGCTATAAAAGGCTGCAGGGTTGAGTGGCACGTTCAACAGGTATGAAGTAGGCACGCCTCCTTGCACCCACGCTGATTAAATTTGCTTTTTCTCTCGGCATCATTTTCCGGGATAAAGTTGATGTGTATTCACGGATTTTCACCTCATTTTCACATTTTTTGTTAAGTATGTAATGCATTCATCCTTCCTTCCTCTCCTGCTCTAATGCATTCTAGCACCACCATTCAGGTTTTGTCTTTTTTTTTTCTTCTTCTTGTGCGGGGTTTTTTTTTTTTTTTTTTTTTTTGTGCGGGTGAGAGTGTCGTTTTTATTTTATTTATCCACGAAGAATGGATTTTTAAGTAGCAATGAAGTAGTTGAGACGAAGCCTAAAGTGTTTTGTTGCTTTCAAATAATAGATACAGAAGGATACGAAAAGTTAAATATTTACCAAGCGCACCTCGCCATTCACTGTTAAGCCTTTTCATTACTGGGACGCATTTTCACAGTGAGTTTAGGTACCATTAGACGATTTTATTGACATTAGGAAGGGTTTATGGAGATCAGAAGATTAATAAGCGGAATCTTCATCATTTCAATCCCCACATAAGTTTCCGAAGCTGTATAAAATCACTAAATAGTAAGCAGAATGAATATGAAAATGCGTCTTAGTAGTGAAGGGGTTAAAAAAGTGAATTATACTTAGGTAAACATAGATAATATCCCCGGTTGTAAAGAACAGCTGCTACATACACAGGCATTCCCGAGGCATTGACCATTGACCGGAGTGACTCTAGGTAATTGTCACAGACGTACACAACACACCAAATTACATGATTGTCCCTTCTCTTACCTCTCCTATTCTGTCCTCTAACCACAAACGAGCTAAAGCAACACTACCATGTACACGTAACGACTGAATGCATGATTGATTGATTGATTGATTGATTGATTGATTGACTGTCTGACTTATTCATTCACTCATTAATTCATCCCCTCAAAACGCTACAACTTCGTCATAAGTCACCGTACATTCATCACATCATAATCAACATCGCTATCATTGCTGAACGAGATGGAAATTAAAAAGTAACACAAAAGAAAACTGCAGCAATACTATATAATGTTTCCCTGACACTCAGACACTCGTAGCTTGAATATTATAAAACTTTAGCCGGAGCAGAAATCCCAGACACCACAGAGGGTTTCTTTAACATGAGGCCTCCTACCTGAGAATAATCACGAATCCTTCTCCATAGCAGAATACACCACAAAAGAAAGGACCTCCAATGCTATACCTGGAACCTCGCGGCTAAATCCTTATGAATCTCGCACAGGAGTATAAGGAACACCACAAAGGATCTCTTCGGGTACAAAGAGAAGAAAAAAAACGCTAATCTAATATGAAAAATGTGGAGCAGCCTGTCTCGCGGATCCAGCCATTCCACCTATATTCACCTGTCAAAGTGAAGCATTAATAATATCCACCTGTAGTCCACTATTTCTGATTCATACCCTTGTGGTGACGTTGAGTACAATATTAGTGTCCGTTCTGCCGCTACATTGCATTACCGTTGTTATCTTTCCAGGTGACATTAACCCATTCAAAATACCTGCCAAGTCATCACTCATCTTACTCTCTTATTTTCATCATAACTTCATCACCAGTCTTTAAAATCTCTTCGGAAAATAAAAAATTTAAAAAAAAACTTCCTCCACAATTCAACACGCATCTCAGTTCTTTGTCTGTCTAAGTAATAATCTTGTCTCTAAATAATATGTAAATCTCATTCCCACACCCTGTCTTCGTGTTTACAAATTTTCTTGGTCGTGGAATTTATTGGAATCTATTCAGCCAAGTTACTTTTTCTTCTTTTTTCGTACTCGTCCAGAATGACAGAGTTTTAAAATGGGTGGTCTAAATCTTGCGACAAAATGCAAATGTGCTCTATTCATGGCCAGGTATAAATGTAATATTACCTGCAGGGAAGTCTTGTCTTTTTCTCCCCGTAACTTTTTTTTTTTCTTTCACTATTTCCCAATAGCAGGAGTTGGCGCTTTACACGAGTCATCTCCTGCCCTTCTTGTCCACTGCAGCCTTTCTTCCATCGCTCTTCCCTTCCTCTTACCAAGATAAGATAACCTCACTTTAACATAACTTAACCTAAATTAGCTAACCTAACAATCTAACTTAATTTAACCTAACTTAGCATAACCAAATTTAATTCAAACTACCCTAATTCAACCTAACTATAGCTTAACCTAACTTTAACCTAAATTCAAATTAACCTTACCTAATGCAACCTAACTAACAACTTAACCTAATCTAACCTAACCTTTGTTTTTACCTAACTTAACCTAACCTAACTTTCCTCTATCGCTCCCATTCTCTATACAACTGCTCCCTAACTCTGTCTCAACACCTCACCGTCTCTTCTTCGATATTTTTCAACAGCTTTCCCTTATTGTGGAGTATGGTGCTTCTCCACCAATGCAGGCTGGTAACTAGTATATGCTTTACAACAACTGGACACACCACGGCAAATATATTGAGGAGAACATGGTGTACTAATGTAAACTCAAACTTATTTATTTTTCTTTTCCACGAGTAACTGACATGCCATACTAGTTGTGTGTGTGTGTGTGTGTGTGTGTGTGTGTGTGTGTGTGTGTGTGTGTGTGTGTGTGTGTGTGTGTGTGTGTGTGTGTGTGTGTGTGTGTGTGTGTGTGTGTGTGTGTGTGTGTGTGTGTGTCTCAGTGTCGCAACAATTCGTGCAACTTCTCGTGCTGCTGCAGAGGTGTTGATGTTTATGATAATAATAATGATATGCTAATGGTGGTGGTGGTTGTGGTGGTGGTGGTGGTGGTGGTGGTGGTGGTGGTGGGTGGTCAAGGTCAAGGTATGATTACGCCACACAATTGGAGTGTTTTATTTTCACATGACACCACCATCTTCACCACCATACCATCACCACCATCATCATCACCATCACCACCATCATCATCACCACCACCACCACCACCACCACCACCACCACCACCACCACCACCACCACCACCACCACCACCACCACCACCCTGCTCAACCAGTCACCGTGCCGCACAAATATCGTATTTTCACGCGATGAATTGTTTTGACACACCTTAATAAGAAAGACGTTACGCTGACTCGATCAATTACACCTGGGAAACACACACAACATTGGACTTGACTCACCTCCATGCAACACCTGGATAAACAACCCTCACCCCACCTAAACACACACACACACACACACACACACACACACACACACACACACACACCATGGACCTTCACTTTCCATGCAACACAATTATCTTCCCCTGATGAAGATTACCTACCCTACACTACCCTACCTTACCCTTACCTTTTCGTACCCTACCTTACACTACCTACCCTACCCTACCCTACCCTACTCTACCCTATCGTACCCTACAGTGCCCTAAACCAATCTAACCTAACCATGCAAGCCAATTGAACCTAAATGCTAACCTAACCTCCCTCACCAAGCTAACCCTGACTTAACCAAACCTCTTCACACACATCACAGAAATTTGTCTCCCCTTCCCGCAACACTCCCTCTTTCCCCTCACCAGGATAACGGTGCACCAGGGACACTGCCGCACCACAAGTCACGGCAACACCACACCACCACCACACTACCACCACACTCATAACACAACTCCACCTTCGCCTTCACTATCCTACATTTTTACTTTGAACTGCGTAGTGTAGCTAATCACAAATGGTCTCGTAGGGGCCAACAGGTATATTGCTGTTCAGTGTTCATTCTTCACCTGTGTTCCTTTGTGTGCTAAACAGTATATAGAATGAGTTTAACCCCTTCAAGATGGGACACATTTTCACCTTGAGATTTGTGTACGATTAGATTACTTTATTGACATTAGGAAGGGTCTATGGAGGTTAAAGGTTAATGGCCATAGTCTTCACTGTCTTAATTCTCTACGTGGGTTTCTGAAGTTATACAAAATCACCAAATAGTAAACAGAGTGAATATGGAAACGAGTTAAAATGCAACCAAGGTAAAATGGTTATGATGCAAAGTATTCAGCAGGTTTATCTTTTCTCTTTTTTTCAAATCATCTTCATTATGAATGTTCAATACATTCAAAATATATTCTCTCTCACGAGTATTTTTTTTCCAACAAAGAATGAGAGACTAAACACTCTTACGTTAAAAAAAAAGATTACATAATAAAGCGCCAAGGAATAAAAGACTTAACAATAGAGAAAAATAAAACCATACGAGAGACAAAAAGGTGATAAAAAACGGCATAAAAAAATAATAGAGTAAAAAATGCATTAACTTTAAATTATTCTTTATCGTTTCCACAATAACAAATGACAAAACTCGTCACTTCACACTGCCGCCATGCCTTCCACACGCAACAGGACCACCACCACCACCAGCCGCCCCCGCCACAGTACACCACATATAATTAGCTATTATCCAGATTAATACGACTCGCTTTGGCCATATTACAACCACCTCGATACCAATTACATTCCTCGCCTTCAAACAACCAGCAAATAAAAGTAATTACTGACCGGTGTGGCGCGGGATTAATTAGTATTCCCACAAGCTATGCACTCTGTCATTTACACGCTCATTCCACGTGTATTCTAAACCTCACTAAATAAATTTCATTGCCTCATCTTTCTAGTTCTCTGTCTCTCCCAATTCCTCTCCCATCCCTTCATTCCCGTTCCTCGTTCCCTCTTTCTTCCGCTCCCCTCTCCCTTCTCTCTCTCTCTTCCTTCCCACACCGAGGACCCCCACCACCCAATACCATCCTCTCCTCACGCTCAAGTGTATTCCAAACTCCATCAAACAAAATGCATTGCCTCATCTTTCTTGTTTTCTGTCTGTCCCAATAAAAGGAGATAAAAAAGACATGTGACTAACTGGAAGGATTAAATTGTGTTCCTTATGTGATCTACATGGAATAGTTCTCTAGCTGTCAACGTTTCTGTCTGACGCGAAAGTAAGAGACAGAGAAGAGAGATATATGAGAAAATGTTTAGCTGGTGTGGTCTGGAATGGTCCTCTATCCATCTATTTCTTTGTTAAACGTGGTAAATAGATATTGATAATCTTAGTTACTTTCTTATTCTTCACAGTTCAGTTAAATTTACAACATTAGTAAAGAATGGAAATGGTAAGCACATAGGTCTGATGAGCAGGAACCAATAAAAACAGTCACTTTAGACCCAAATTACCAGTTTCTCCCCTGTTTAGACCCACAAACAGTTTATTCTAGCCCCCAGTTACTAGTTCAGACCCACAGACAGTCTTTTTAGCCCCCATTAACAGTCCAGACCTGCAGACTGGAAAGAGTAGGCACATAGGTCTGATGAGCCTAAATTCCTTTACGGACCATCGATTAAAGAGGAATGAAAAACTTGTATATGTTTAGCGACAGGAAAAAGAAGGAAAACAGATGAAAACGATATGTGATGTTGGGCTCGACTCACCTCCATGCAACACCTGGATAACAACCTGACCCCACCTAAACACATACACACCACGGACCTTCACTTTCCATGCAACACAATTCTCTTCCCCTAACGAAGATAACCTACCCTACATTACCCTACCTTACCTGATGTTTCGCTAGCATGACTTGGACTAAGACAGATTTTATTCCCCTTTCTTGGCTAACCTGAAGTAGATAAACAGCGTACATGAGTGTGTGAATTTCTTTTAACAAAATAATAACGAGAAATTTCACGCACCACCTGAAATACACACATGAATGCAAATTAGACAAGAATGTGTGAATTTCTCTTAACCCCTTCAGTACCATGACGCGCTTCCATATTCATTCTGCTTCCTACTTGGTGATTTTATACAACTTCAGAAAATTATGTGGGAGATTAAAATAGTGAAGACTTTAGCCATTCATCTTCTGACCACCATAATAGACCCTTCCTAATGTTAATAAAATGGTCTAATTGCACACAAATCTCAAGAAAAAAATGTGTCCCTGTATTGAAGGGTTAACAAAGGATTAGGACACATTTCACACACCAACAGATTTTTTTTTTTTCACGTAAGAGGGAGAACTACCAAGGGCAAAAAAAAAAAAAAAAGAATATTAGAAAACAAAAAAGCCCACTTGAGTTGTAGTCTCCACAAAAGAATCAAGAGAGTCAGTCAAAATTCAGGGATAAAAATATCTCGTAGGAAGATGGAAATACAGACACAGACAAAGAGTTCCAGAGTTTACCAGAGTTTACCATGTACTTGCTAGGAGATTCAACTTTCACTACACTATACTTCACACACCTCACTTGATCATAACGATGGAGAAAACTACCTACACCTTCCTTTAATATTGAGTAATCCTTCTGGTCCGATTCTTTAACCCTTCAGTACTGGAACGCATTTTTACCATGAGGTTTGGGTATAATCAAATCATTTTATTGACATTTAGAAGTGTCTATGGAGGTCAGAAGATTAATGGCCACAGTCTTCACTATTTCAATCCCCGACATAAGTTTCTGAAGCTGTATAAAATCACCAAATAGGAAGCAGAATGAATATGGAAGCGCGTCATGGTACTGAAGGGGTTAAGTCATCAGTAGACATTTTTTCTTTATTTTCCAGTCCTTCCCAGTGTCCCCCCTACATGAGAAAGAACAGAAAAAACAAGAGAGTAAGAGGAAGAAGGTGTACTATAAGGCTTCCAGTGTCTATGGGGGGAGTTTAATGTTTCTTGGTGTGTCAATGTGCTGTTAATCAGAGGAGGTTGGGATGAGATGCAGTGTGAAAGCTCTTATTGAAGGGCTGAGGATGACTGTCTTGTACTCTCACTCTCTCTCTCTCTCTCTCTCTCTCTCTCTCTCTCTCTCTCTCTCTCTCTCTCTCTCATTACTAAGCATAACATTAAAAACACCATTAAAAATATAACAAGCACCCGATATATGACTCCTACCTCAAGAGTCAATTAGGGAAAGTTATTTGGCTACTCTGTATCAAGTTACTCCTTATCAAAAGTGGGTTTGTGGAAGCTGGATACGTTGCACCATGTTGACTGTTTTTCTACTGCTAATGAAGGATGGATACGTAGAAAATTGTTCACTCTCTTCATTCACATACTCTTCATGTCACTTATACACGTAATAGCTGTTCAGAGAGAGAGAGAGAGAGAGAGAGAGAGAGAGAGAGAGAGAGAGAGAGAGAGAGAGAGAGAGAGAGAGAGAGAGAGAGAGAAAGGGGCGCTATACTGCAAGGCTGACTAGTGAGGTGTATTTAGCAAACGGGAAATACGAATATAATCCTGGTTTTTTTTTTATGGATTTAGAGAAGACATCTGACAGAACTGATAGGGAAGAAAGGTGAGATGTCTTGAAGTTTTTGTTCTTTTTATGTAAGAGGAAACCTGGCCAAGGGCAACAAAAGAAACGGATAAATAAAAAGGCCCACTTAGATACCAGTCCCCAAGCACGTCCGAGCGAAAGACAGACAAAGAGAGAGAGAGAGAGATGGTCAGTTGTTTGAGTGGGTGAAAAGTACTTTATCTCATGAGAACAGTTGATGACAGAATTGAAGGGGAAGAAATGTGGGGATATCTAGAAGTTGTATGGTGTAGAATCTGTAGAAGGTAGGTTGTCATAAACGGTGAAGACATTTTACAACACGAGAGAGTATCCCCTTCAGCCCATAAATTCCCGTGAAAAGCCCACGTGGTATAAATAAAAAAAAAAAAGAGCAAAGAGAGAAGGAGGCGTTGAGTGCTATAGGGAAGAAATGTGAAATGTCATGAAGTTATATAGTGTAGATGGAAGCTTGTCATAAACGGTGGAGACATTTTACTAGAAGAGTGGATAGAGAAGCAGGTGTTGTGTGCTGTAGGGAAGAAATGTGGGAATGTCATGAAGTTGTATAGTGTAGAAGATAGATGGTAGGTTATAATAAGTGGTGAGAACATTTTACGATAAGAGTGGAGAGGGCAGGGCAGTAGGAGGTGTGTGCTATGGGAGGAAGCGCCACGCCTGCATAAGCGGCATCAGGTGGGCAGCTTTTCCTGGAATTCATCATCCATCAGAGTATTGGAGAGACTTTTTACCATGATCACTTTCTCTCCTCCCTTTGCTTCCTCTCTCCTGTACTTCCCGATACGAGGAAAGGTGAAATCAACATGTTTCATTATTACTATTATTATCATTATTATTATTATTATTATTATTATTATTATTATTATTATTATTATCAGCGAGGGATATTTGTTATGTCTTCAGTATTTGTTAGTCTATTTCACCATCGACGTTCATTGAAGGCGGTCAAAAATCTATACTTTTTCTACTTTCATCTATGTCAATATTTTTTTTTCATCCTAATCAAAACTCGTACGTTCTTCCGCATCATATTCATCACCAAGGTAACTAACTATGTGTGTGTGTGTGTGTGTGTGTGTGTGTGTGTGTGTGTGTGTGTGTGTGTGTGTGTGTGTGTGTGTGTGTGTGTGTGTGTGTGTGTGTGTGTGTGTGTGTGTGTGTGTGTGTGTTTCACTGTTTGATCTGCTGCAGTCTCTGACGAGACAGCCAGACGTTACCCTACGGAACGAGCTCAGAGCTCATTATTTCCGATCTTGGGATAGGTCTGAGACCAGGCACACACCACACACCAGGACAACAAGGTCACAACTCCTCGATTTACATCCCGTACCTACTCACTGCTAGGTGAACAGGGGCTACACGTGAAAGGAGACACACCAAATATCTCCACCCGACCGGGGAATCGAACCCCGGCCTTCTGGCTTGTGAAGCCAGCGCTCTAACCACTGAGCTGTGTGTGTGTGTGTGTGTGTGTGTGTGTGTGTGTGTGTGTGTGTGTGTGTGTGTGTGTGTGTGTGTGTGTGTGTGTGTGTGTGTGTGTGTGTGTGTGTGTGTGTGTGTGTGTGTGTGTGTGTGTGTGTGTGTGTGTGTGTGTGTGTGTGTGTGTGTGTGTGTGTGTGTGTGTGTGTGTGTGTGTGTGTGTGTGTGTGTGTGTGTGTGTGTGTGTGTGTGTGTGTGTGTGTGTGTGTGTGTGTGTGTGTGTGTGTGTGTGTGTGTGTGTGTGTGTGTGTGTGTGTGTGTGTGTGTGTGTGTGTGTGTGTGTGTGTGTGTGTGTGTGTGTGTGTGTGTGTGTGTGTGTGTGTGTGTGTGTGTGTGTGTGTGTGTGTGTGTGTGTGTGTGTGTGTGTGTGTGTGTGTGTGTGTGTGTGTGTGTGTGTGTGTGTGTGTGTGTGTGTGTGTGTGTGTGTGTGTGTGTGTGTGTGTGTGTGTGTGTGTGTGTGTGTGTGTGTGTGTGTGTGTGTGTGTGTGTGTGTGTGTGTGTGTGTGTGTGTGTGTGTGTGTGTGTGTGTGTGTGTGTGTGTGTGTGTGTGTGTGTGTGTGTGTGTGTGTGTGTGTGTGTGTGTGTGTGTGTGTGTGTGTGTGTGTGTGTGTGTGTGTGTGTGTGTGTGTACACAAAGAATAATCACAAAAACATTCCAGTCCCTTCAGTAAGTACAATATAAGCTGCAATTTTTTCACCAATAAAACCCTTCAAATTAATGTGTTGTGACAGAGTGAACCAATACGATACTTGCTTGCTTTATTCTCTCTCTCTCTCTCTCTCTCTCTCTCTCTCTCTCTCTCTCTCTCTCTCTCTGTATCCCCTGCCACTGGTCAAGCGGGACCACCAAAGTACTGAGTAATTCAACAACATCACCATCACCGGTTATCGATCTCGCCTCCTTCGAACCCGATTACCCAGTACCGTCGACGCCTCACTCCCCTGCCACCTCGCGCAACCTAATCGCTCACGCCTACTGCCTTCATCACCGCCCACGTTGCCACAAGAAGTCTAAAACTCTGCCGGTGTACTGTGAACGAAACCCAATCTCTAGTCTGCTAAGTTCTGCAGGTGAAACTCAATTTGTTTTGCGTTGCTGAGATAGCGGTGAAGTACGTGTAGCGAGGTAACACGAGCGAGAAGAGGACTCCGTAGTTGTTAGATGATGCGTGGACCGAGAAGAGACTCATTAGTTGTTGGATGGTGATGAGAGGAGTTATGCGGCGTATCCCAGCAGCAGGAGGTTGACAAGATGGGATTTTTTTATGGTAACCCGGGAGACTGTTAAGACACCCAGCGAGACCACAGCGGGGAGTTGCCGCAAAGCATTTCATTCAGACGGAAGCTTAGCGGACGTCTCTCTCTCACAAACACAATGAGGACAATGACTGGTAAAGACTCACAGGTGTAGTTAATTAATGGCTGACAGGGAAGACAAATTCAAGCCTTATTACTACTGAAGAAAGTCAACGAGCTATACAAAACTTTACGCAAAACAGACAAACGGAGAATGCACGTCCTGAAGAAGCGGTGACGAATAATGGTTTCAGTGGGAACAGTGAGCTATAAGAAAGAAGCAGTGCCCTTTCATTATTCACTGAGACGGCAGATTAAGTTCCGCCCACCATCGTGAAATTCCGCCAAACCGATCATTACCTCACCTGTTTACCTGCACGCCTCCTTACTTACGTTGAGGGAAGGACACAAATCAAGGGAATTAAATGAGGTACCCTAGTCATTTCTCGGTTGTACGCAGATCATGTGGACTCTACTTTAGTTCTCGGAGCCACAAGAGAAGGAGACAGACAGACAGACAGACAGACAGAACGGCAAAGTCCCAGTACATGGATCGAAAATACTATAAGGAATGATAAAAAAATAATCATCTTAATCAGACCCCCTTTTGAGTCATGTTCCTGTGTAGCTATTTATCCAGCATACCATCTTCATCTTCCTCCTCCTCCTCCTCCTCCTCCTCCTCCTCCTCCTCCTCCTCCTCCTCCCTTATAGTAGTCCCTCGCAATCTGATCATCTGGGGAGTAGGAGAGGCGGAGGCACAGTGGCAAGGAGGGAGGTCAGAGGAGGGACGAAGAGAGGGAAGGGAGGCATTCAGTCGGTGGAGGAGGACTGGAAAGGGTAGTGGGCGGCAGTAGATGAGAGAGAAAAGTTCCTTGGTGGAGGGTCGTCTGTTGTTACGAAGACGGCGGACGAGGAGGTGGTGGTGTGGTGATGGTGGTGGTGGCGTTGTTGTAGTGGCAGTGGTGCTAAGGTGCTGAAGTGAGGTGCTCGTGTGGCTTGTGGTGGTGACGTGGGAGTGCGAGTGTGGTGTTGACAAGGCGCCAGTTGCTCTTTCCTGATTATTACGTGATGGTACAAGCAACAGTAGAAAATAATACATGTCCCTGGAGGGAAGTGTGTCACCAAGTACTTGTAAATAAGTGAACTCCCCGCACCCTCCTCGCAACTTCCCCACCTCCCTTACACTCCCAGAGGAGCAGGAACGTGCGCGAAACGGAACGAAAACTTTCAACTCAATTTTGAAAGCAATCGCTCAGCCGTAACCTTTCAGAAGAGGCAGGCGCAGCTCTCAGGGACGTGATGGCGCGCTGAGGGGTAACAGGGAAAGCAAACAAAACACTTATACGTATCAGCAAACAAGCGAGTCTCTTAAGCTGATCGATAATGAGTTAAAAAAGGAGGAACAGTAGAACATCGATTAAAAAATACCAATAAACGAACTTGGTAGTTGCTCCTTTTCTCTCTCACACACACACACACACACACACACACACACACACACAGACAGCAGGCGTGGGCAGGTAAGAGGAGAGAGTGAGCGTCTTGGCAGTGCAGTGGATGAAGAAGGAGAGGAGGCAAACACCACAGCGACGCGCGAGACCGAAAAGTCGTCATCATTAATGGAGGAGGCGGGTAGAGGCGGCGTCCCCCAGTAACATGTCGGGCCTGTTAAGCATCGGGTCCAGAGCGGCTAGTGTGCGTCGCCAACGTCGTCACCTCGCGTCCACCTCCGCCCACACCTCCCCGACGCACTCACACAGGTCGTCCCTCACCCATCTGTCCCCCGGCGAGTTTACCCGTCCCTCCGCCCACAGTGCCCCCGTCAGCCCAGCCCACACGCCCGTCTCGCCTAAGTCACCCCCGAGTCAAAAACGTCCCACTAACCTTAACCTCCTCGCGCCGCCCAGTGAAGCACCTCAGCAAGGGGCGAAGAGCGCACCAGCCACGCCCCACGATCGCTCCCGGTCGCGCAGTGGGTCAACAAAGGCGCCGAGGTCAAGTGGCGGGTCACCTACATTCGCGAGGCCCAGAGGTGGATCATCCGTTTTCGTTGTACAGTCAGAAAACGAATCGCCAACTTTGATAAGGGCAAGCAGGTCAAGGAGTGGATCGCCGCCCTTCGTCAGTGTGCAGACCGGTTCACCGACCTTCGTGAGATCAGACGACGGTTCACCTGTGTTCGCAAGGTCACATACTGAATCGCCTACGTTCGTCAGATCAAGAAGTGGATCACGCACGTTCGTAAGGTCACAAACTGGATCACCTACGTATGTAAGATCGAGAAGTGGCTCACCTACGTTCATAAGGTCACAAACTGGATCACCTACCTTCGTAAAATCGAGAAGTGGATCGCCTACGTTCTCGAAGTCACGTAGCGGGTCATTCAGGCGCTCCCGGTCCACCAGCAGGTCACGCACGCCCATCATCAGCAAGTCGTGCACGCCGTCCCCGTCTGAGGCGCAGGACGGGTCGTTCAGCCCCTCGCCGCCTTACCACAGGTCGCCGCGTGCCTCCCTCACCTCCTTCACTAGGTCGTCACCGTCGCCGTCTCCGTCATTCAGGGAATCGCCCACTCGCCACCCATTCTACCTCAGAGGAACCAGCGCCACCTCTTGGTCCTTCAGGGGTTCCTCCGCCACCACGCCCCTCAGCCCCGCGCCCCCCTCCACCTCCACCTCCTACAGCACCTTCGACTCCCTTCCCTGGGGCCTTAGTCACTTCCACCACCAGGTAACACTAAGCCACTCGCCATCGCGACTGTGACAGAGAGAGAGAGAGAGAGAGAGAGAGAGAGAGAGAGAGAGAGAGAGAGAGAGAGAGAGAGAGAGAGAGAGAGAGAGAGAGAGAGAGAGAGAGAGAGAGAGAGAGAGAGAGAGAGAGAGAGAGAGAGAGAGAGAGAGAGAGAGAGAGAGAGAGAGAGAGAGAGAGAGAGAGAGAGAGAGAGAGTGAGTGAGTGAGTGAGTGAGTGAGTGAGTGAGTGAGTGAGTGAGTGAGTGAGTGAGTGAGTGAGTGAGTGAGTGAGTGAGTGAGTGAGTGAGTGAGTGAGTGAGTGCGTGCGTGCGTGCGTGCGTGCGTGCGTGCGTGCGTGCGTGCGTGCGTGCGTTCCAAGTTCCTCCACTCAAGGCCAGTGGGCTCCGTGATGCAGTTCAGCTCGCCATCTAAAGGTTGTGAATTCGATCCCCGTGGTGCCGTCAGTGTCTTGGTGGCTGGATTGGCTGCTGTTTTTGCGCCGCGGGATAATTAGTGCTCTGACGTAACCCTGTGGCATTACTCATTCCATTTAGGCCTAGATTCTGAAACCAGCCCCGCCATTGCTCTCCAAAGGGTTCAACTGAAGTGGTTTTAAGGGCACTTTTTATTTATCTATTGGCAGAATAACAAGATTTCTACATTTTCAACATGATAAACACAATCTTGATGAGAGAGCAGAGCGTTTCGCAATAACGATTTTAAAGTCTTCCTATTGTTTCCGCTTAAAAAATGAGAGACGCACAAGCCAAAGTGTTCAAGTATTTTATGAAAGGATTCCACAATATCAACGTGAGGGATTCTTTCAATGTCGGTCGATCAAATGTCATTAATGTTATTGGCTTAGAGAATATTGGTGAAAGATTCAATTCAACTGAAACTAAACCT